>NW_027735113.1:0-4851 GCF_054177405.1 Leptonychotes weddellii | reverse complement strand
GATCCCGGGACTCCAGGATCATGACCTGAGCCGAAGGCAGTCGCTTAACCAGCTGAGCCACCCAGGCGCCCCTTAGTCATGGATATTAAGGACGTTCCCATCTTTTGTTATTTTAAACAATGCTACAGTGAATAATAATCTTGTTTATTAGTCATTTTGTGGAACTGAGTCTGTCTGTAATTGAGTTTTTAGAGGTGGAATATCTGGGAAAACCCGTGGCTCTGGTATTTCATAGAAATACCAATTCTGACTTGCTTTTTTTGTGGGATGAGGAGTGGGAGATGACATGCTGGAGGGGAACTTACTACACTCATCTAGCTGGTCATTTTAGAAAGATTTCTTTAGCTTCTCCATTGTCACATAGCCTCACTGAAAATCAAAAGTATTCATGTTTATTTGTAAAAGGTAGCTAAGCTATATATGTCTGGGTGGATGCGAGTCTTGCACACTTGGGAATGTAATGCCTGTGAAGATAGCACATTTGTTGGAACTTAGATCATAAAGAAAACAAACAGATTTGGCATTAAATGCATATGTTATACATTGTGATACTGTGCTTTCCTCCCGTAGTTGTATGTTGAGGTTACATTTCAGAATCGTTGCTGTTCAGCATCTCCATAATGATGGGGTTGAGTGAGAATTACATGTATTTCAAATACTGAAGATTTTGTAAAATCTGTCATAATCCAAACCTGGGACTGTTTGATTCCCGAATAACATACTGTTAATTTTACAATTTCTGTTGTAGTCCAATATGAAAAAAGCCAGTGTTAAAATTCTGAAAAATTTTGATGAAGCGATAATTGTGGATGCTGCGAGTCTGGATCCAGAATCTTTGTATCAGCGGACATATGCAGGGTAAGTTTAACTAGTGTCTGGAATTTTTACAAGTCTACCGAGTTTTGCATCTTTTATGTTTTTATTTAAAATTTAAAAATTGGGGACACCTGGGTGGCTCAGTCGGTTGGGCATCTGCTTTCAGCTCAGGTTATGATCTCATGGTTCTGGGATCGAGTCCCACATTGGGCTCCCTGCTCAGTGGGGAGTCTGCTTCTCCCTCTCACTCTGCCGCTCGCCTGCTTGTGCTCTCTCTCTCTCAAATAAATAAGATTTAAAAAATAATAATAAAATTTAAAAATTGTTTCTAATCTATTACATACCCAGCACTTTTATATATAGTATACAGTAGACCACAGTTGAGAGTGGAGGCTCGGGAGCGACTTCCTCGGTTTTAATCTTGGCTCAGCCACTTACTGGCAAACTACTTAACTTCTCTGTCTCGGTGTTTTCATCTCCACTTCATTGGGTTGTTTAGGGGATTAAATGAGGTACATGAAAAGCATTCAAAACCATGCCGGGTATCTAGTAAACACTCCATAAATATCATTACCATCATCATTCCACCACACTAGACAAGGTTGATGAGTATCATATGTATGTGATATGTTTTAGGCTATATCTCTTCCCATATTTCATTTGGTTCATATGTTAGCTATTTCAAAGTCTCTCTTAAAATCAAAAATAAAAATAAAGTACAAAGATGCCAGCATCATTTATTACAGACTGTATAACTAATACTTGAAAATGGAATACAATTATTTCTTTGTATTTAAGGATTGGGTGTTTATTTTATCCTGTAACAAAAAGACATCAGTTCATAGCATATGCCACTTGCCAGCATTTACCACAGATCAAATTATAAAATCACTTCCTCTTTACTAAAGATGGCTTGATGAGCCTATAAACCTGTGTAAATTCTTAATTACCCTACCCCAACCCCAACCGCAGTCCTGGCATCACCATGAAAAAGGAATTTCAGCATGTTTAATTGATTTTGTCAGAAAGTAACAGTGATACTTGGGAGACCAAGGAATCCTGGAAAGCACTCAGAAGTAAATAAAGGGCTGTTTGACTACATTGTCTTCAAAAAGCACACTACAGCTGAGTCAGTGTTGTAATCTTTAGCTCGTCTTTTAGGAAATGGTGGACAGTAAGCCTACATGATTTAATTACCAAAGATTATATTTATTAGGGAATGGTTGGTTCATTTACTTAAAACCCTACTTAAGACAGTCTGTCAGTTGCAAAATGTTTTACTTCTGTAAGTTTTTTGTGTGTGTAAAATAAATATATTTTAACATACTGTAGAAAATGGGTCAGAAATAGAGAAATAATGTTTAAAGATGGTTTTCAGTGTTTGTTTTAGCTTTATGGTTTTGGCATCTTCCTGAAATTTTTCTCAAGGCAGACAAATTTGTATCCATTGGTGTATTGCAACCACATGTGAAATGATGACTTACTAGGAACAATAGCCCTAAAATAAGACCCACTGTGCGCAGAGTGAAATAATACATAGGCATCACAGAGTTTCTTTTTCTACTTAACTTTTAATTACAAATACATTAATCTCTTATAAAAATTAAATGGATAGATAAGGCTAATGTCCCCTTTGGTCACACACCAATGCTTATTCTCTCCCCTTCCTACTCAGGATAATCACTGTTATGTTACAGTATGTATTTTTGTTTGCTTATATTTGTGTAATTGATACTATACTTTATTCGGTATCTTGTGCTTTCATTCACAGTGAGTTTTGGAGATTTTTCTTTGTTAATCTATACAGATTTACTTCATTTTGACTATGTAGTATTCTATATATAATATTAATTATAGCTCATAACCGTGACCACTGTTTGGCCCTTTGGTATTGATGAGTATTTAAGTTGCTTGCAGTTTTTCACTGTTACACACAGAATAGCAAAAGACTTCCTTTTATTCACTTATACCAAGAAGCAGATTTTATTTTATTTTATTTTTTTAAAGATTTTATGTATTTGACAGAGAGAGACACAGCGAGAGAGGGAACACAAGCAGGGGGAGTGGGAGAGGGAGAAGCAGGCTTCCCGCGGAGCAGGGAGCCCGATGCGGGGCTCGATCCCAGGACCCTGGGATCATGACCTGAGCCGAAGGCAGATGAAGAAGCAGATTTTAAATTTTAATAGATCTTACCGATTTACCTTTAAAAGTATCTGTATATTTTGCATTCTTACCCCCCATTAATAAAGATACTAATTTTCCCCACATCTTTATTGACACTAAATAACCTCAAATGTTTGATTTTTTACCAATCTGGACTACTGCTCATGAGATTAAGCTTCTTTTGGCATTTTGCTGGTTGTTCAGGTTTTTCTTTATGAATTGACTATTCGTCTCCTATTTATGTTTTTCTGTTGTATGATTTCTTAGTGACTTGTTGGAATTCTGTATGTTTTTTAATATTTATTATTGATGAGTAATACCTGTTAAATAAGACCTTTCACTGTGTTCTTTGCCTTTTAACTTTTTTATATTGTTATAGCTTTATAGCATGTTTAATTACTGTATATAATTATTCTAGCTTCATAGTACACATTTTGATCTAGGGCAGGTTCCTACCTTTTTATCTCTTTTACAAAATTATCTTGGCTATTTTTATTTTATGCCTTTTCTCTTCTGTGTAAATTTTAGAATTGTGAGCTACCTCTTCACCCATCATGTTTCATAAACCTTTTTGGGATTTTGAATGGAATTACATTGAATTAAAGAGTATTTTGCTTCTTTGGGGATAGTTCTATTTGAAATAAGCCTTGCTTTGAATAACATGAGCTAGCTATACGTTGTATTTCTAGCTTCTAGATTTAGATGAGATGCTTAAGAATGGAATCTTTCTTTTCTTGTTTGCGGGGAGGCGTTCTTTCCTTAATTTAAAATTTGTTGTTAGAAATTATGTTCTTTTTGTACTTATTTAGGAAGATGACATTTGGAAGAGTAAGTGACCTGGGGCAATTCATCCGAGAATCTGAGCCTGAACCTGACGTAAAGAAATCAAAAGGTTTGTGGTGTTTTATACTCCATGTTAAGCCTTCACTCACGTTAGTCATTGACTTTAAGTGAAGGATCATTAAGGTTTAAACCGTTTATTTTATGAAGTAACTGCTTGTCTCTCACTTGTGTTTAAATCACAGCTGAGTCCAAGGGCTACATGTGGTTGTGTCTGTATACAGTCTTTCTGAACGAAAGTTCGTGAACTTGCTTTACCATTACAGAAGCACATCTTTATGAAAGAATGTTCGTCACCTTTCTATTAAAGATGATGAATACCCAGCCCAGGTTGGACTTAGCGTTTATCTTGACACACCCTTAGTTCATTAAATTTCCTCTAATTTGCTAAAAGTTATTATGAAATATTCATGGAAAATATTAATAGGTTGAAATTCAAATCCTTTGTTTAATCAGCAGGAGAGTGCTCAGTCAACTGCAAGAGTTAAACATATACGTCTTTTTTGACAAGAACGTTATTTGTGACTGATCTCAACTTCCAAACAGTTGGTCTACACAGGAAGATTTTGGAAACCAATGTGGATCCATTCACTTGGGATCTAGAAATTTTTCAGTGTGATTGGATTGACAGTATTGTCTTGAGTAGAAGATTCTAACTTTTGTAAGAAGAAAATACTCCAGGGGCACCTGGGTGGCTCAGTCAGTTAAGCATCTGCCTTTGGCTCAGGTCATGATCTCAGGGTCCTGGCATCAAGCCTCACGTTAGGTTCCCTGCTCAGCAGGGAGTCTGCTTCTCCCTCTTCTTCTGCCCCTCCCCCCCCCACTTGTCTGCATGCACTCTTGCTCTCTCTCAAATAAATGAAATCTTTAAAAAATTTTTTTAGAGGAAAAAATGTTCTATTTTGGTAAGTGTGTTTAAAATTAAGAGCTATTGTTAATCTTCCTATTAAATTTAGTAGGACTGCATTCCTATTATGTGTATTTTTAAATTTTTTTTTTTTTTAAGTAAACTCTACATGGGCTCACACTCAC
>NW_027735112.1:0-310 GCF_054177405.1 Leptonychotes weddellii | reverse complement strand
GAAAAAAATCTGTTTGCCATTTGCAAAAACTCCTTCTGCTGACACACTCTTCTCCAGGAAACTCTTCTACTTCCCCCATCAAGGAGCCTGGAAATTTCAAATTTTTTTTTTACGTATTTTGAGATTCTTACTTTTTTTGAAATATTTTAATAGTTTCACAGACGTTAGACATAAAAATATCCTTAAAGATGATAAATAATAAGAAGAAGAAATAAGAAAGCCATTTGTAGGGCTTGCTCTAAGAAGTCATGGCCTAGGTTCTCTCACTAAATTCCAACCACGGCACTAAAAAGGTGGGGTCTGTTGTCAT
>NW_027735111.1:0-310 GCF_054177405.1 Leptonychotes weddellii | reverse complement strand
GAGAGGAGCCAACTGGGGAGCGTCTTCGTGCCCACAGATGGCCAGGCTCAAGCTGAGGCTCTGGGGTTCCTGGTCCCTCCAGTCTGCTCATGTCCCCTGACTCCACTCATAGTACCTATGTCCACACTTACTGAGGACCTACTATGTGCCAGACTTCCTCCTAGGAGAACGCAGTGCTTGTCTGCTATCCTATAGCTTAGGTCCTTCCCGATGAAGCTCTTTGGGCATAATAAATGTTTACTGGCTAGTAGAAGGATGAATGGAGAATTGGTGTCTCATTCAGAGTGTGGCTTGAGCATGGATAGGGGGG
>NW_027735110.1:0-310 GCF_054177405.1 Leptonychotes weddellii | reverse complement strand
AGCAATATGAGGTTTCTATTTAATAACTAAGGATACACATTTTGAACTCACAGAGAAATTCTAATAATTGGGTCTGAAATATTTGAATATGTTTTAGCGACCACAATAGTGTTCTAAATTACATGAATGTGATTAAGTAAGCACAGGAATTAATACAGAACATTGCTGTTACTTAAAACTTTACTGTGGTCCTCCCCCAATGCCCCACCCCATTTATGTGCCTGCCCTTTGTTTCTTAAAATTTTCTTTCAGGATAAGTCAAACAGAGAAAGACATGTATCATATGATCTCATTGATATGAGGAATTCTT
>NW_027735109.1:0-310 GCF_054177405.1 Leptonychotes weddellii | reverse complement strand
GACCCCCTTACACTTTCTGGTGAACTAGCATCATCCACTTTCAGTCATGCTCCATCCACCCTGTGCTTTCAACTGGTGACGTTTTGTCCCACAGAGTATGTGTGGCAAGATTGGAAGGCACTTTTGGTTGGAACAACTAGGGGATGCTTCTGGCATCTAGTTAGTAACAGCAGGGACACTGTTAAACATCTCACAAGGCCAGAATGCCCTCCTACAGCAAAGACGTGGCTGGCCAATGGTCAATAGTACTGAGGTTAAGAAACCTTGTTCTAGGGGCGCCTGGGTGGCTCAGTCGTTAAGCGTCTGCCTT
>NW_027735108.1:0-310 GCF_054177405.1 Leptonychotes weddellii | reverse complement strand
TGCTTCTCCCTCTCCCACTCCCCCTGCTTGTGTTCCCTCTCTCACTGTGTCTCTCTCTCTGTCAAATAAATAAATAAAATCTTTAAAAAAAAAAAAAAACAACAAAAAAAACTATGAGCACTGAAACGTGGCTGGTATGACTGAAGACTGGTTTTTTAAAATTACATTTATTTTTAATTTTTATTTTTTTAGAGAGAGTGTGCACATGTGCGGTGGGGGGAGGGGCAGAGGGAGCGAGAGAATCCCAAGCAGGCTCCACATCTAGCGTGGGGCCCAATGCAGGACTCAATCTCATAACCCTGAGATCATG
>NW_027735107.1:0-310 GCF_054177405.1 Leptonychotes weddellii | reverse complement strand
CAAATCCTGCTTCCTAAACACCAGCAGCTAAACCTCTAAAGTGGAATAAATGCTTTCAGATTTCCTCAGATGCATCCAGAGAACCCTGTAATAATGTTTAACATTGATTTACCCCAAACCACATCAAGAGATCTTTCTCTCCCTTTTTCTCTGTCTCTGTATATCTCAGCACTATTGCCCATGGAACACAGGTCTGCTATGCTAATATCACTAACAGCAAACAAATTTAGGCATTTTTATAAATAGCAGTGTCTTTTCTATGGTCTATAGTAGACTATGATGTGATGTCTCACCTTTTTTAAACTCATGT
>NW_027735106.1:0-310 GCF_054177405.1 Leptonychotes weddellii | reverse complement strand
GGGCTCCATCCCAGGATCCCGGGATCATGACCCGAGCCGAAGGCAGACGCTTAACAACTGAGCCACCCAGGCGCCCCTTAAATATTTTTAATATACTATTTATGGGGATCACAACATATAAGCAACACATTATAAAGTCTTTTGAAAAAAAGTTTGCATAGGAGTGCCTGGGTGGCTCAGTCGGTTGAGAGTTCGACTTTTTTTTTTTAATAAAGATTTTATTTATTTATTTGACAGAGAGAGACACAGCGAGAGAGGGAACACAAGCAGGGGGAGAGGGAGAGGGAGAAACAGGCTTCCTGCCCAGCAG
>NW_027735105.1:0-310 GCF_054177405.1 Leptonychotes weddellii | reverse complement strand
GGTAAATAAAATATCCTCAAGTAAGAAATGAAAGAAGTGCATAAGTGTCTCCAGCTTGCGGGGAAAACCCCAGCAATGTTGGAAATCAGAGCTCGTGTCCTTCCAGGTCTCTGTCACATCAGTGCCTTCCTGTGAGGGAGCATGCTACCCCAGTTTTAGACAAAGTTGTATCTTTATCAGTTGCTTCATCATCTTTCTTCTTCTGACCTTATGTCTGCACACCTGGCATCTCAGATCATCCTTCTACAGACTTCCTGTGTAAAAAATGCACTTGGCCGTCATGCTTTTATGAATCTGTGAAATGAAATGG
>NW_027735104.1:0-310 GCF_054177405.1 Leptonychotes weddellii | reverse complement strand
TGGGTTACATTAAGTTGATTAAGTTTTTCCTCTTTCTCTCTTTCTTGCTTGCTTGCTTGCCTTCCTTCCTTGCAATATTTAAAAGTGGTCATCTTGTTTCCCTTATGGCTTTACTCTACTGTATGCTAAATATCCAACCTCGACTTTTTCATAATCTTTCATAATCTTTTGATTCTCTTTCTTTTTTTTTTAAGAATTTTAAAAAATTTTTTATTTATTTGACACTGAGAGAGATAGCAATAACAAGAACACAAGCAGGGTGAGTGGGAGAGGGAGAAGCAGGCTTCCTGCGGAGCCCAATGTGGGGCTC
>NW_027735103.1:0-310 GCF_054177405.1 Leptonychotes weddellii | reverse complement strand
CTCAGATCCCTCAAATCTAGAGCCTTGAGGGATCACCTCAGTTTGTAGTATGACATGTTAGTAGAAGTGGCAAAGGTTTTGGAGTAGGCAGATTTTGACTCATACTGGCTCCAACCCTCACTCGCTTGGCAGATCGCCTCTCCTTTCTCATCCATGCCTATGAAAGAGGGATACTGCTCCCTACATCGCAGAGCTGTTGGGAAGATGACATGGATAAACCACCAATTGTAAAAGCCTCTCAATGAATGACAGCTATTCTTTTTTTTTTTTTATTCTTATGTTAATCCCCATACATTACATCATTAGTTTT
>NW_027735102.1:0-4852 GCF_054177405.1 Leptonychotes weddellii | reverse complement strand
ACAAACTGAGGGTTCTAGAGGGGAGGGGGGTGGGAGGATGGGTTGGCCTGGTGGTGGGTGTTGAGGAGGGCACGTTCTGCATGGAGCACTGGGTGTTGTGCACGAACAATGAATCATGGAACACTTCATCTAGAACTAATGATGTAATGTATGGGGATTAACATAAGAATAAAAAAAAAAAATTCAAAAAAAAAAAAAAGATTAAAACAACCAGAATAACACATACGTGAGAGACTCCTTTCACCATTCCTAGGCTCCCAATTCCCTCTCCTTCTCCTCTGCCCCCAGAAATACCAACGTGTTTTGTTTCTTGTTTTCCACTTGACATATCTTGGAAGGTTTTCCATCCCAGGCATTTACAAGGGCTGTCTAGAATCCTAGGGCACAGCTAAACAAAGGTTTAGATAATCACTTACCTACTTGGTGGACATTGAACCTATTTCCAGAGTACCACTGTTACTAAGAAGTCCTTTCTGCACCCATGATGGTAGTTTTCAGGATAAATTTCTAGAAGGGAGATTGCTAGGTCAATTTACATTTCATTGCAAAACTTCCTGCCAACTCCTATCAACCATACATGAGCGTGTATCCTTGCCAACGTTTGTTTATTCGTTAATTGTTCTCAGCATGAAGGACAAAATTTGGTAATAGTTTCTCTTTTTACTTTTGTCTGGTGACTAGTATTTCATAAACATAGTGCTTTATAAATGATTATGTTGGAGTTTCATACATTTATTGTGTCTTTGTTTTTCTTCTGTTGAATTCACTGTTCATGTTTTGCTCATTCTCTGGGATTTCTTTTTGATTGTAAGAACACTTATATTTCTTATTGCTTGTAAGAACACTTTATACTTGAATATTAGTTTTTTGCCTCAAATCATTACAAATATTTTCTGATGGTAAATTTTCAAAGATGAGTAGGAGTTTATTAAAGAATGAGGAGAGCACATTTTAGGCCTAAAGAAATTTTGACTACTTTATTTAATGATATTTAGGTAACCAGTCTTATTCTAATCAATTCAGGTAAAGGGCTTTATATGTATAGACAGCCTTACCCAAATTTAAATGCAAGAGAATTCCTGGGGCACCTGGGTGGTGCAGTCAGTTAAGTATCTAACTCTTGGTTTCAGCTCAGGTTGTGATCTCAGGGTCATGAGATCGAGCCCTGCACTGGGTTTTTCCCTGGGCTTGAAGTCTGCTTGGGATTCTCTCTCTTCCTCTCCCTCTGCCCCTCCCCTGTTGTGCATGCACACACACTCTCTCTAAAATAAATAAATAAATCCTCTTAAAAAATGCAAGAGAGTTCCCTTAGGCCATTTGAACTAAGGCTCCAAGTCTTCTAAGGTAGAACACGGCGTATGGCTGCCCATACTATACAATGAGAGGTTGGAAAAATTTGACCTATTCAAAAATAATAAATACTATTTGTCTGCCATGTTCTCTATAATTTCTTTAAATACTGTGTGTGTGTGTGTGTGTGTGTGTGTCTTTTGAGGGAAGGAGTTTTTCTTGAACTGAAAGTGGAAAGAGAAGACAGGAAGAGGTCTAGCACTGAGAGTTGCCCAAATGTTTCCACTTACGTCTTCACTCTCAAAAGTGACATTTTGGGAGGTATAAGGTCAGTATGTTTTCTTAGATGACATTAAATGACTTGCCTAAGCCCATGAGTTGGTGAAGAAGATGCTTCTTCCCTTCCCCATCTCTTTTTTTCCTATCTCATATGCCTATACAGGTAACTGTTTAAGAAAATTTAGTGGGTTAGATTAGTTAAGTGATAACCACTAGTCATCAGGTAAGTGCGTGAACGTGACACAGTTTCTATTGCTCACCCATTTAAAAGATGCTTCTTTATCACCTACTATTTGTGAGGCATAGTGTAGAGGAGAAAGAGAAATAAAAATATGGACTGCCTTGCCCTCACAGAGCTGACCTGCAAGGACAGGTCCTGTGTCCTAACTTGATATACCCAGCTCAGAACATGGTATCCATCATTTATCATGATGGTAACAAATGTGTATTTAGTCAGTGGGTCTCAGACTTGAGCCTTTAATGAACCAGTAGCAAAAATAAGAAAGATGAAAATAGTGATTGGTACACAGCTGATTGTCGACGTTTTAGTTTTCCAAATAAGGTTATTTAAAAACTATTAACCATATAATGATTGTAAACATATATGCACTCAACATTGGAGTACCTAAATATTTAAAGCAAATATTAACAGAACTGTAGGGGAAAATAGACAGGAATACAATAATAGTAGGGGATTTTAATACCCCGCTTTTAACAGTGGATAGATCATCCAGAAGAAAGTTAATAAGGAAACAGAGAACCTGTATAACACTATAGACCAAATGGACCCAACAGACATATACAGCACATTCCATTCAACAGCATTAAATACTCTTTCTTCTCAAGTTCTGACAGAACATTTTGCAGGATAGATCTCATGTTAGGTCACAATAGAAACCTTAAAAAATTTAAGGTTGAAATCAAATCTAGTGTTTTTTTCTGACCACAGTGGTATGAAACTGGAAATCAATAACAGAAAGAAAACTGAAAAATTCACAGAAATGTGAAAATTAAACAACATGCTCCTGAACAATTGATGAGTCAAAGAAGAAACCAAGGGCTCCTGGGTGGTCAGATAGTTAAGCATCTGCCTTTGTCTCAAGTCATGATCCCAAGGTCCTGAGATCAAGTGCTGCAGGCAATCTCCCTGCTCAGTGAGGAATCTGCTTCTTCCTTTCCCCCTGCCCCTCTCCCAACTCTCTCTCTCTCTCAAATAAATAAACAAAAAAAAAAAATAAAAAAAGAAATCAAAAGCAAAGTCAGAAATTATCTTGGGACAAATAAAAATGAAAACAACATACCAAAACTTGTGGCATGTGACAAAAGCCGTCCTAAGAGGGAATTTTATAAAATACCTACAGTCAAACTTTTTATTAAGAATTCTACAAAATAGCTACATTAAAATAAATACCTACATTAAGAAAAAAAGAAAGATTTCAAATAAACAACCTAACTTTACACCTCCAGAAATTAGAAAAATAACAAACTGAGCTCAACATTAACAGAAGAAAGGAAATAACAAAGACTAGAGCACAAATAAATGAAATCAAGACTAGAAAGACAATAGAAAAAAGTCAATGAAACTAAGATTTAGTTTTGAAAAGATAAAATTGACAAACCTTTACCTAGACTAACCAAAAAAAAAAAAGAAGAAGAAGAAGAAGAAGAAGAGGATTCAGCTAAGCCAAATTGTAAGTGAAAGAGGAGACATTATAACTGACACCACAGAACTGCAAAGGATCATAAAGAGGCTACGATGAATGATTATATGGTGCCAACAGATCAGATAACCTAAAGAAATGGGTAAATTCCTAGCAGTATGCAACCTACCAAAACTGAACCATGAAGAAATAGAAAATCTGAGCAGACTAATATAGAAATTCTAAATAAATAAATAAATAAATAAATAAATAAATAAATAAATAATAAAAAGACTAAGGAGAATAAAGTAGTAATCAAAAACTTTCCCAAAAAGAAAAGCCCAAGATCAGGTGGTTTCTCTGGTGAATTGTACCAAACATTTAAGGAAGAATTAACATCATTTCTTCTCACACTCTTCCAAAATATTGAAGAGGAGAGAACATTCCCAAACTCATTTTATAAGGCCAGCATTATCTATATATAAATATATATAGATATTATCTGTATCTATACCAAAGTCAAATAAGGACGTTACAAGAAAAGAATGTTATAGGCCAATATCCTTGATGAATATAGATGCAAAAATTCTGAATAAAATCCTAGCAAACTGAATTCAACAGCACATTATAAGCATCATACATCATAATCTAGTGGGATCGATCTCTGGGATACAAGGATGGTTCAACATATTCAAATCAATAAATGCGATGCACTGCATTAATGAAATGAAGGATAATACGATTTTCTCAACAAATGCAGAAAGAGGCATTTGGCAAAATTCAACACCTTTTCATGATAAAAACTCCTAGCAAATTTGGTACAGAAGGAATATAACTCAAAATATAAAGGGTACATATGGCAAACCCATTGCTAACATACCCATGGTAAAAAGTTGAAAGCTTTTCCTCTAGAATCAGAAATAAGACATGCGTGCACATTCTCACCGTTCCTTTTCAACATAGTACCGCAATTCCAAGCCAGAGCACTTAGGTAAGAAAAAAAAAGACATCTAAATCAGAAAGGAAGAAGTAAGGGGCACCTGGGGGGCTCAGTCGCTTAAGCGTATGACTCTTGATTTGGCTCAGGTCATGATCTCAGGGTTATGAGATCAAGCCCTGCATTGGGCTCTGTGCTAAGCCTGGAGTCTGTTTGGGATTCTCTCTCCCTCTCCCTCTGCCCCTCCCCCTGCTCTTTCTCTGTCTAAATAAGTAAATAAAATCTTCAAAAAGAAAAAATAAAGGAAGAAGTAAATTGTTGCAACCTGATAAAGACTATCTGCAAAATACCTACAGTTATTGTCATACTTAATGGTGAGAAACTCAAATCTTTTCTACTTTATCAGGTGCAAGACAAGGACGTCCCCACTTACCGCTCATTTGCAACTTAATACAAGGAGTCCTTGCTAATTCAATAAGGCAAAAAAAGGAAATGAAAATATACAGGTTGCGGGGCGCCTGGGTGGCTCAGTTGGTTAAGCGACTGCCTTCGGCTCAGGTCATGATCCTGGAGTCCCTGGATCGAGTCCCGCATCGGGCTCCCTGCTCGACAGGGAGTCTGCTTTGCCCTCCGACCCTATCCCCTCTCATGTGTTCTCTCTCATTCTCTCTCTCTCAAATAAATAAATAAAATCTTTAAAAAAAAA
>NW_027735101.1:0-14212 GCF_054177405.1 Leptonychotes weddellii | reverse complement strand
ATGACAACAAAAATAGGTCAAAATGCCATCTTCCAATGATTGAAAGTTTTAACAAAAAGTGAAAACACATAGATGAGAAATCTACTTGGACTCTCTCATTCTGGTACATGTTGCTTATATCACTATTTCAGAGAAGAATTTAAAATGCTTTCGAAGCTGGTTTGTTTTCTGCCTTCCTGAGCAGACTAAAAATGCCAGAGGGATTGGGGCCATGTCTTATTCTTGGTAAACAAGTGAGACTACGACAAACTAAAAAGCTTACACTCGGCAAAGGAAACCATCAACAAAATGGAAAGGCAGCCCACAGAAGAGGAGAAAACACTTGCAAATCACATATCTGATAAGGGGTTAATATCCAAAATATACAAGGAACTCCTATAACTCAATAGCCAAAAAACTCAAATAACTCAATTAAAAATGTTGCAAAGGACCTGAACAGACATTTTTCCAAAGAAGACAGTCAGATGGCCAACAGCTACATTACGAGATGCTCAACATCACTCACCATCAGGGAAATGCAAATCAAAACCACAATGAGATATCACCTCATAATTGTCAAAATGACTATTATCAAAAACACAAGAGGTAACAAATGCTGGGAGGGTGTGGAGAAAAGCCTCGTGCACTGTTGCTGGGAGAACACAGTATGGAGGTTCCTCAGGAAATTAAAAATAGAACTACCATATGACTCAGCAATCCCACTTCTGGGTATATATGCAAAGGGAAGGAAAGCAGTACCTTGAAGAGATATCTGCACTTCCACATTCATAGCAGCATTATTCACAATAGCCAAGGTATGAAAACAACCTAAATGTCCATCAACAGATGAAATGATAAAGAAAATGTACTGTGTATATATATATATATAATGGAATGTTATCTCGCCTTTAAAAAGAAGGAAATCCTGCCATGTGCAACAACATGGATGAACCTGGAGGGTATTATACTAAGTGAAATAAACCAGACAGAAAAAGGACAAATACCACATGGTTTCACTTATATGCGGAATTTAAAATTAAAAGAAAAGTCAAACCCAAGTAACAGAGAGTAGAAAAAGTAGTTGCCAGGAGATGGGCGTTGGGGAGAGGGAGATAGAGATGTTGGTAGAGGGCACAACTTTTCACTTTTAAGATGAATAAGGCCTGAGAGTCTAATGTATAACGTGGTGACTCTAATTGGTAACACTGTAATGTATACCTGAAATGTACTGAGAGTAGAACTTAAATATTCTCACACATACACACCAAAAGGTACACATGTGAGGTAATAGATGTCTTAACTAACTTCACGGGAAGAATCCTTCCACAATGCATCAGTATGCCAAATCATCACACTGTACACTTTAAATATCTTACAATTTTATTTGCTAATTGTACCTCAATAAAGCTGAAAAGAAAAAAGCTGCTGATGGTGCCACATTAAGCTCATGCTTTTAATAGAGTCATTTTGAGCAGGCTTCCATATTGTGATAAAAGCTCTTGAAAATAGACTTTTTGATTCCATGAGATGGCCCCACTGCTAAATAAACATAATTATTCATACAAAATACACCCACCCTACATTTACACGGTGCTAGAAGGTGTAAAGGTTATAGTTAACCAACATCAGAATCAAAACCAAGTCACTTTCACACTATACCAATAGTATGTATATCCTGCACATAATATAATTATAAAATAAATACTTACTACTTTCAAAAAGGTTATATTTTTCACATCCAGGTGCTAATTTTTCAGTTTGTCTGCAACACTGATAACTTCCGTCTGCCCAAAATTTAGGATGATATTTAATCATAATATTATTGTTGTTCTTTATTTCTGTAATTCATAGAAACATTAAATGATTAGTGAGATAAAACAGATGACAGAACATTTTGTAGGTAACACTGTCAATCATTCTCTATTTCTCAGATATTACGTTTATTATGAAAACACCTTCATAACATCATACAACCCAGCATTCAGAAAATCCATATGGTTCTCTTCCACCTTCTTATTTCGATGAAGCATCCTTGTTAGCAGAAGTGACCTCTGCTGTACCATGATGGATAAACACACAATTCAGCCCACACCATTCTGTTCTGCAGAAGAAGGGATGAGGACTGTGCAGAACAAATCACCCATTGAGACACTCTACGCATAAGTCATCATCCACACCAAATGTTGACTACATAGGCCATTTCTTAGAAAATAAAATCCTATTATCATAAAAGCCCAGTGCTTTCTCATCTTTAAATGTTTTAGGCATTAAATGAAAGCATGCATTTTTTAGAAACTACGTGCATACCACTAGAAGGAATCAGATTATAAAAGAGGAAGTTGTCTTCATCATGTATCACAATAGCAGAGGGTCCTCAGAGAAACACTTATTGTAGATTAAAAGATTAAAAATGCAAGATACATTAGCCATATTTCTCTTCTAGTGGTAACAATGTTATATCCTAAAATTATGTACAGTTAATATTTCATTATGAGTTTTACCTTCTTTTAACTTCTTCACCCACCGGTCCCTGCTTTGTGCACTAGGTGCAAAAATGTAAAGTGTGTTAGCATCATGAACAACCTAAAATAAAACAAAAGATGGAATCGGTAGAAATACTTAGACACAGCACTTCTGTCTAGCACAGAGCCCTTGGTACCAGAGGCATCAGTAAATGATTCTGAAATGATCAAATAAAAGTCAATTACTTTGGATCCAAAGAACCTACATTCCTTTCTTACAACAGCGTATCTATTCATGTCTACATCAAATGGGATACACATTTTGCAAAGGACTGCGTTTTTATAGAGGAAAAAATAGAGAGAGAGGCCAAGATGCTTCACGAATCTTATTTCTTGCAATCTAATTAACTGAAGATCCTTAAGTAAATTTGGTGTAGCAGGGATTACTCTAATCTAGCATTTTTCTGAATATTTTACATGAATGGACTACTCTGTCAGTGTCATTCCTATACCTTCCTTTTGCCACTATAACTTTATTAAACACTATCCCAACTCTAGACTCTGTGCTTTACAGACATTAACTCAGTTAATCCTACCATTAAGGTATCAGTATTTACATTTTACGGAGGAGGAGACTAAGGCTATTCCCCAGACCTTCCCCTCCTGTGTACCTCCATACGGCACCATTCATACAGAACACACTGCATATGGTGCCCCCTAATGCTGTGCTACGTAACCTGCCCATCTCATCTGGCTGGCAATCCAGAAAACCAGGATCCTGACTTCAGAGCCCGAACTGTGAACCACAGTGCCTCTTTTAGAGGTAACTCGTGGTGAGCAATTAAAGCCTTATTCTTAGTATTTTTAATATCAGCAATAAAATTCAGCCTGGGAAACTAACCCAAGAATTTTGTCTTTGGTCTGTCACTTTACCTTTGGTCACAGTCACAAAGCAGAAACACCTTGACTGGCTAAAAAGAAATAGAAGGCTAGAAACCTCCCTTCTGACACAGAAAGACAAATACTGCATGATCTCACTCTATGTGGAATCTAAAATAGTCAAATTCATAGCAGTAGAGAGAGTGGTGGTTGCCAGGGACAGGGAGGAGGGGTAAATAGGGAGATGTTGGTCAGAGGGTACAAAGTTTCAGTTAAGCAACATGAATGAGTTCTGGAAATCTAACGTACAGCACGGTGACTACAGTTAACAGTACTGTATTGTATACTTGAAATTTGCTAGGAGGGTAGGTCTTAAGTGCTCACACACGGGAAGGAAAGAAGAAGGAAGGAAGGAGGGAAGGAGGGAAGGAAGGAAGGGGAAAGGGGGAAGGGGGAAGGGGGAAGGACGGAAGGAGGGAAGGAGGGAAGGAAAGGAAGGGAAAAAGAAAGAAAATGCTAATTATGTGAAGTCATGGATACGTTAATCACTCAACTGAGATCATCTCATAATGTACACATATATCAAAACATCAAGTTGTACATCTTAAATATACACAATTCCTATGTGTCAACTGCACCTCACTAAAGCTGAAAAAAAATTTTATTTTTTACCAACCACCAAAGCAATGGCAGGAAACTGTAATGTTGAATAGTAAGCATGACTAAAAGCCCAGAATTATGCTGTGGCAAAAAAACATGCCAGCTTACCTGAAATGGATATTTATTTTGGCAGGGAATAACACCCTCATCATTCTTCACTACTTCCACACACTTGATTTTTGAAACATCAATAAATCCCTTTCTGTATTTTTTCTGTTAAAAGAAAAACAAAGGGAGGCAATCATAACAAGAAAAAATGTTATTAATAGAAATATTTGTTAATGAAATCACTGATTCAAAATACTACAGTTTTCTTAATAATTACCTAAATCATGTTTCCATTTATTGTCAAAACTGTTCAAAATACTAACATTGTGAGAACTGTAATAAAATAATAATATTATTATATAAAAAGTAATTATTTCTGTTTATTTCTAAAGATGAAATTTTCCTATCCTTGCCCCCAAAACACTTTTTTGCCCCTAAAACTCCCTTTTATTGTCACCTTCCCCTTTCAGACATATATCTTTTCAATTTCTTCAACATCTTGTTGACAGCACTCCATCCCCACTCACTCACCCCACCAAAATAGCATCAAAGACCAAACCAAGCAAAACTCCAGGTACTTGAGGGGGCACTCAGTCAGTTACACCTCTGACTCTCGGTTTCAGCTCAGGTCATGATCTCAGGACTGTGAGATCAAGCCCCACATAAGGCTCCGTGCTCAGCATGGAGTCTGCTTGAGATTCTTTCCCTCTCCTTCTGCCCCTCCCCCCTGCATATGCGCTCTCCCTCTCTCTCTCTCTCTCTCTCTCTCCCCCTCCCTAGCTCTAAAATAAATAAATAAAAAATAATAATAACCTTTAAAAAAAAAAAAAAGAACTCCAGGTACTTGAACAAAGATGCAAACTCTAGCCAGTTACTTTTTTCTCCTGCAACACAGATAACTCAGGAGGATTTGAGGTGGACTTAAGGTATTCGCATAAAACTTCCATTCAGATTCTATTGTTGGATATTCTACTCTACTTCTCTATTCCCCTCTCTCTTTCTGCTCACTGAACTTCTGCCTGCAGCAATTAACTAAGGACACATCAGGACCTCCCTCCAGCCTGAAGCATAGTAATCTCATACCCGAAAATTCATCAAAGGGAAAATCTAAAAGAAAACAAAGTAGCATGTGCCAACATAAGTTGATAAAATACACCCATTAAAAACCATTACAAACACAATGTAGAAATAAAAAAGGTTCACTGAATAATACTAACTGATATATTCCACACAAAAAGCTGTATAAAGACTTAAGTTATCTTTGGGAAGAGGATGGTAGATATTCGTATGATAAAGAATAGAAGGAAAAGCAGAGAAATGAAGAACACTGTAATATTTGGGGTGACCCAGCTACCTCCTGGCTCTGGTCATTCAAAATTGCTTCACTGAATATTCTAAAATTGTCCTCTGGTCACAACCTTTGAGCCCCCTGTCCTGCTCTCAGGAACCTGCTCTGCATTTTTACTGTCACCATAAGACTTTCAGACCTGCCCACTTTCCCAGGCCACCAGCTCCCATCTGACAGCTGACTAGACTCTTCTGGAGGTCATTTCACCATAGTATCCTCTTTCTTCTCTCTCTTCCCTCTCTCCCCCAACCCCTTCATGAGTCCCACATATCTCTTGACAATTTTGTCAGTGACCAGTTCTATCTACACCTTCCCTATTCCTTCATACCTGGCTGCAGAAAGTCAACGATAATCCTAATTTCTTCTCTATGCTTCCCCAGGCCTTGACTGCGGCTCCTCACCTCCTTTGAGAGAACCCGGTGGCCTCCATGGAGAACACCAGTCTTATCAGAACTACAAACCTTTCCCATTCCCTTCATCCCAGGAGACATGCTCCCTCACTGCTTTATGAAGAAGAGAACAGCCTTCCCACGAGCACACCCTCCAACTTCTTCCCTCTGGAAATCAAAAGCATTCTAAGATTTATCTTTTTTTTCTTCTCTTTCATCCTGTCTCTTGGAGAAGTTAAGGATACTGCAGCTCAGACAGGTTAAATATATTCATCAAGGACCCCAACTGACCCCAAAGCCCAGTGGGCCCTGGGATAACCAGGCTGCAAACAAGTAACAGCATTAATGCAGCTAAATCCCCAAGCAGGGCAACAAGGATTCTGAGCATGGACTAAGCTTCAGCCAGGGTAGACAGAAGAACATTCTCCCCAGCCGTGCTTTTTTGAGGAACTTCCTTCTACCTATAGACACATTCAGGCCTCTCCCATCCATACCAAGAACCCTTCTTCTGGCCCTGCTATTGCCCTCGCTTTCCTCTTCCCTTCCTGAAAGAGAAGATGCTTACATCCTCAGCCTTCATTTCCTTCCTGCCCACTCCTCCTCCTTAGCCACTTGCCAACTACATCCACCTCACCACAGCCTGCTAAGCTGGTATCAAAAATGTCACCAGGGACCAAACCCAACAGTCTTTCCTCAACTGTCATCCACTCACACCTTTATGAGGCATCTGAAAGTGCCACCACTCTCTTCTCCCTGAGTGGCCTTGACTTTGGGTCATCCTGGTTTTTCCTACTCTCCCTTCCCTTCAGGGTTCCACAGACAACACCTGTCCTGTGTCAGCAACTGTGTCAAGGAGCACAAGGTCAAGATCAGGGAAGCTCACTTCCTGAGCAGACAGCTCAACTATTATGCCATTCAATCCTCACAAACTCTGTGAGGTAAACATGACCAGACACATTGTACAGAGAGAAGAATCGAAAATTACTTGCCCAAGACAGACAGTATTTATGATACTGTATATTAAAAAGATGCTCATGGACACAGAGGAGTTGAAGCTTCAATGCCAATTCTGGAAGAGAAATTCTGGGATGTGACAGGGAGGAACTGAACGGCACATGACAGGGAAGGAGGAAAAGCACATACGAAGAAAAACATAATCCAGAATGACCTCAGTTGCCTCATATGTAAAATGGGAATAATAACAGCTATGAGAATTAAATGAGTTGGTATTTGCCAAGTGCTTAGAATAGTGTCTGGCCTAGAATATGATATCAGTAAGTGTTGGCTACATAAAATAAATAAGTAGCAAAAAAAAAAAAAAAAAAAGACCAGTGTGGCTGAAGCACAGGGTGCTTGAGGCAGGATGGAAAGATGAGCAGGGCCAGCCTGTAAAAAACCTGCTGCACAGTGGTAAGAGGTCTGGTCAGACAGAGCCACCTGCCCTGTTCCTGAGGCCTGTGACAGTTAATGGGTGGAAGAAATTGCCAGAGCACCATCCTCCTATTAACAAGTCACACATGTTCACTGTAGAAACCTTAGTTTCTACAAAGAGAATCAAATGACCCTTAATCTCCCAACCTTGGAGAAAATCACTATTGACATCATGGCATTTTCCCGACATTGGTCTCAGGGGTCATTTATCACCTGCCAGCTCTCTTAGCCCTTGAGCAGGAGGCTATATATGGTCTGTTTCCAAGACCAAGATACCCATCTCCACCCACCACCTGCCCCTGCTATTAAATGCAGCTGTTAAATGCAGGTCAATCTATACCGGAAAATTTAGGATAGCCTGTATACTGGGTTGACTTATGCCCCCTAAATTCATGTTCTGGGACATACAATCTATTCATGTACTGTACGAATATTGGGGTTTGCAGATAAAGGTTCGAATATAAGCTGCTCATGCATGATTTTATCTAGCCCACCAGCAAACACTGATCAGACACCAAGCACAGCATTGTGTGCTGTAGCTGCAAAATTATGCAAGGGGTTTGAGGGTCTCCCTAAGAGGAGTTCACAATAATATATTGGGTGGAAGGAGAAGAATGGAATGATTCACAATCAGATAATGATGAACTCATGTGAACTCATGGTGTTTACAGAGTGGGGCGCTGACTGGACCAGAAGAAGCTGAGGAAGTTTCAGGGAGGAAGTACCGCTTTGATTTGGTTTCTAAAGGGTAAGTAGGAGTTTTCTTATAAAGTAGAGAAAAAAATTCCAGGCAGCAGAGACAACAAAGCGCTCATTTAGGCAACAGGAAAAAATTCATGTGGCTCAGAGTGGTTCAGGGGAAGTGTAGGAAATGACACCAAAAAGGTTATTTGGGACCAAATTAGGAAGATGCCTATATGCCAGACTTAGGAGTTTGGAAGAAGTGCTGTACTGGGGTTTGCTTTTGAAATCGTTAATTATTGATGGCACGGGGACGAATGGATAGACAGGGAGGCTAGCCAGGAGCCTGCTGCAGTCGTTCAGGTGAGGGATGACAAGGTCATGAACCCAGTCGATGGCAGTAAATCAGGTGAGGAAAGCAGGGATGCCAGAACATTAGAAGAGAGAGTCCACATAACTCTGGCATCAATTAAATGTGGGGATTAAGAGAGAGGAAGGAGTTAGGAAACCTCAGGGATTTTGAGTCTGAGTGACCAGTAGACACCAACACCATGAATCACCATAGGGAACACAGAAGAATCAGGTTTGAAATAATGTTGGGAAATGTTTTTTGAGTTGACTATTAGACAACCCACTGGAAATGTTTGAAGGGAATTGACAATATGAGGCTCGTACTCAGCAATGCTTATCACTTTCTTTATAGTAAAGAGAATTCTGCCTTTCTCAACACATATGTTGTGTATATATAGTAGAATCTTATTCTAGCCACATCTCAGGGAACCCTAGGAGGTCAGGCAAGGTCGAGGAAGAGACTTGCCATAGGGAACCCTAAGAGTTACTGAAAGAGCCATGTGCCTGCCCCCTTAACACCTGGTCTTTGCACTCTGGTGAATCAAGAGTTAACACTGAGAAGGGACATAGAACATATAGTTTTTTCTCCATTCAGACTATTTAACATTTCTTCAATAGGAAAATTACTTCATGATTACTGAAGTATGCTATACATTATTGTTACTATTGTGGCCCAAGGAGAAATATCCAAGGTCATTATATGTTTCATGTGAAGTTTCCCTTTTATTTCTACAGGCTTCACCCTGCCCACCAAACTGAAAATCACAATTAAGCCAAGACATCACCTTACTCATGTTTGAGTCATCCAAGCTGAAAAATCTACCTGGCACTTAGCAGATGTTCATTAAACAGTGTGCTGAGCCAGTCTGCAAAGAAGTATGCCTGACACTCTGTGTGTATGTGCGTGTGTGCGTGTGTGTGTGGGTGTAACACAGGATATGTATCTCTCCTCTCTTGCATATACTCTATATACTCTACCAAGCTTGAAAATGAGTTAAGTATTTGCCATTTTACACATTTCTAAACCAGCACAAATGGGGAAACTAGATCTAGATGAACTATAACTTGCTTAAAACTCTGTATCAACTGAATGGCAGAACTGGGAGGTAAATGCAAGAGATCCTATCCCCCAGGAAGTCTTTCAAGGTACCCTGTTTTCCTTTAATTTCCAGAATACTCAGTATTTTAAGAATATCAATATCAATCCTAAATTAACGAAGTAACATTTTTTCTAAACGTATACAAGCATTTGTTGGCCCCAGGTAAATGTGGGAAGTCAGCCATTTATCTTCAGGACACCCTGTGTCCTCCTTCTACACCCTACTCCCCAGGCCTCTGAGTCCCCATTAGGCACAGTGAAAGACCTACCATAATTTTCCTCCAATATTGCAAATGATCCGTCCCCTTTTCCCCATCACAGCTTTTATTCCTAATGTGGCTATCCCCAGCGGCATGCCACAGAAGAAACTTGCTGGATGAAATCACCCTTGCATTGCAATAGGATCTCAGGAAGGGGGCAGGAGCTGTGGAAACAGGGCGACCCTGTGTCCAGACTCTGCTTTGCCACTTAGAAGTTGTATGGCCTAGGGCAAGTTCTGTCCCCTCCCTCTCAGTTCCCTTGTCTGCAGGACAGGACACTACTATTCATTCTGCTAAGCTTTCAAGCAGCAATAAAGATAACGCACACAGGTACTTAGCACAGTGTCTGGCATATGAAGTCGCTCCCTAAATGCAGCATTTACTATTAGTTTTCACAACAACCCTGGGAAGTTGTTATGAAACTGATCATATGAGCAGTTACAAGACCGGCTAAGAGGCTAAGCCACAGATTGAACCCAGAGCTCTCAAAAACACTAAAGCGTTTACCTGACTCCAGGTCTCTCAAGCTGGAATATTTTTGGACTCTTATAAAAAATAAAATTATCTTATGTCAACATCTAACACTTGTAGAGCACTCACTATGTATGAATCAGGCACTATGTGAACCTCTGCACATGGATGACTCAATGAACCTTCACAGCATTGTATGAGAACTCTTGTCATCCCATTTAACAGATGAAGAAATCAAGGCTTAAAGGGTATAATTAACCACCAAAAGTCCCACAATAAACCGGGATTTGAACTCGTCTAATTCCAATCTTGAATTCTTAAGTGTCACACACACTTGAGTAACTTGGTATCACTTAACTAAGGACACACATAAAATAAGTGGAAACTTCTAATGCTTATACCTCTTAATACCTATAAGACAAAAGCTAGTTCACAAATTAAACACAAATGAAATTATATAAAAAATAAGATTTAAATGAACGTTACCTGAATGTGATGGATGGGTGTTTGCTGGAGTTGAATTTCTGTCCCTACAAGCTTGCATTGCTGTGGGCTATGGGACAATCACTTCCACCCTTTCTCTCAATTTCAACTACAGGGAACCTCTGCTTTTGTACATACAGCACCATGCTAGCATTAGGCCTCCATTTGGCACACTAAATTGTTTAGTGTTCGATCAGCCACTGTTCTTTCTCAATAGGCCACAACAATTAAAACATCTTAAATGTTGGGGCGCCTGGGTGGCTCAGTCGTTAGGCGCCTGCCTTTGGCTCAGGTCATCATCCCAGGGTCCTGGGATCGAGCCCCGCATCGGGCTCCCTGCTCGGCGGGAAGCCTGCTTCTCCCTCTCCCACTGCCCCTGCTTGTGTTCCTGCTCTCGCTGTGTCTCTCTCTGTCAAATAAATAAATAAAATATTTAAAAAAAAAAAAACATCTTAAATGTAAACCCAAAGATGGGAGATGGGCTGCTGACATGGCACATTCAGTGACAAGGAACTACCCAAAAAATATAGACAAAAAGTGTGTGTGTATACCCATATATGTAACATATAATATCATACATATGTATGAACACACAGGTTATATTTCTGGGGGAGCTGTGTAAAATATTGCCATCAAATTAAGAACAGAAAATTTAAAATTCCTAGAACCTGCAGTCCTCGGCAGATGGGTAGCACCAAAGTTGCTGTTAACATTCACTGCATTCCATCAGGACAGTTCCTTCATTCAGCCATATTCATCAAGATGGATTTCTACCTCCCCCTACCACCAGCAAGGCACAGATACCAAAGAACCACAATGGAGATAAACAAGTTCAAAATGTCTAGGTGTTAAGGAGTTTACAACCAGACATTTGCTGAGGTTAAGGAGAAGAACAGTAATTGTTTACAATGAAAGTTCAGATGGGTCAATACTACACAGCTAAAGAGTTCCAGTCAATTCTTAAAAAGAAAAGGAAAGAAAATGACGCAGTCTACTAAAGATCTCCAACAAGCCAAAGGCCTATTTTATTCATGAGGGTAGTTCTTTTCCCTTTCCACTCAGGACACAGTTCAAAGAATGGGCCTAAGTGCAGCAAGACACATTAATTATGACAAACAAGTCCTCAAGATGGGTTTGGCGGGGGGTTTTGTGGATATTGAGAACAATTTTGATGTAGACCTCTCTGGCATCAGGAGAAGTAGAATACATAAAATTCAAAGGCATTTCCAACTTGATGGTGGTATGATAAAATGCCCCTCTTCACCAAGGGCTGAATTCTACTGAAAAATGAAAGAAAGTAAAAACAAAAACTCAGCATCCTAACCTTTCTTCCTCCCTTTTCAACAACTTATAATAATAATTGACATAGGTGCTTTACATTTTGTAGAGTGCTTTTACACTACAAAAAAATAACCCCCAAAACAACAACAACAACAAAACCCCAGCATTTTTACATAAAGAAGCCAGCAGTTACATAAACATGGTTCAATTATGGTTTTTAACATAATATCCAGCATAAAAACAGGATATTGAAAAACTGCTATAAATTATAAGGAATCTGAAGGCAGAAAATTCCATTTCTGAACTCACAGAATGTAAGATAATGCTAATATAGACAAGCATAAGGTGTCTGGAGATACTTTTTTCACTGTATTTAAAAAGTTTTTTCTTGAGTAGCCATTCCCTCTTAGGACTTTTCTATACTTCTGGCAACCCTTCCCCAAATCCCCCTTGTGGCCCAAAAACACTTCTAAAAACTATTACCAGATATGTTTATCACAGTTGAAAGCAAAACTTACTAACACGTGTTTTGAAATAAGTCTAAAAGGGATTTACCTAGTTTAATTTTTAAAATTAGGGTGCCTGGGTGGCTCAGTGACTGCCTTCGGGCTCAGGTCATGATCCTGGGGTCCTGGGATCGAGTCCCACATCGGGCTTCCCTTGCTCTGCGGGGAGCCTGCTTCTCTCTCTGCCTCTGCCTGCCATTCCCCCTGCTTGTGCTCTCTCTGTCAAATAAAGAAATAAAATCTTAAAAAAATAAAATAAAATTAGTAAAAATTAGAATGAGTTAGGTAGAAATAAATGTATATGCATCCTTCATAAATTTCATGTAACAAACTTCCAAATTCAAGGAATTCCAGACTTAATAAATTCAATCCAAAGATTACAAATCCTTTGGAGCCGAGACGATGCCAGTGAGCTCGGATTGCCACGTTTTCTTCTTCCTGGGTGCCCATCTCTGCTGCATTTTTTCACCGTCATGCATTTAGGTGAGGGCACAGGAATGAACTTTAGCCAAGGGAGTGCAGGTGGAAGTGATGTTGAGACCACTTCCTGTCCTCTAAAACCTTGCATACCATCTCCCATGGTCCATCTCCTCCTTTGTGATCCAGCTGGATGAGAAAGTCCAGTGGAAGAGTCAGAAGACCCCAAGACAATGGCGTGCTAGTGGGTATAAAATTTGTTTTTGGGGAGGCACCTGGGTGGCTCAGCTGGTTAAGCATCTGACTCTTGATTTCGGCTCAGGTCATGATCTCGGGGTCCTGGGCTCGAGCCCTGCATGTGGCTCCACGCTCAGCCAGGAGCCTGCTTGAGATTCTCTCTCTCCCTCTCCCTCTGCCCCTCACCCAGAGCATGCTTACGCTCTCTCTTTCTCAAATAATAAATAAATAAATCTTAAAAAAAAAAGATTTCTTTTTGGGTTGATGAATACGTTCTAAAATTGATTGCAGTGACAGTTGCACGACTCTGTGAACCTACTAAAAATCACTGAATTACAGAATTTAAGTAGGTGAATTATATCTCAATAAAGCTCTTCTTAAGGGCGCCTGGGTGGCTCAGTCGTTAAGCGTCTGCCTTCGGCTCAGGTTATGATCCCAGGGTCCTGGGATCGAGCCCTGCATCGGGCTCCCTGCTCCGCGGGAAGCCTGCTTCTCCCTCTCCCACTCCCCCTGCTTGTGTTCCCTCTCTCGCTGTGTATCTCTCTGTCAAATAAATAAATAAAATCTTTAAAAAAAAAAAAAAGCTCTTCTTAAATAAAAACAAAAAAGACAACAGAGCCACTATATGGAAGGTGCTTAGATTCCTGAATCAAAAGTATAGGGTAGTTGTATGTAATGTAAGTAAGAAATAAACTCTTTATTGTGTTAAGGCATTGGGTTTGGGGGACTGCATGTTACAGCAGTTAGCTACCTTTTAAAATACCTTCTAGAATAAGAAGATCCCACATCTCAGGTACTTAATACTTCAGATTCCCTATCCATAAAGGAAACATGTTGAACTAAATCAGTGTTTCCCAAAGTAAGCTCTGGTGGTATCTGAGGTGGCTTTAGGTGGAACTTGGACAAACATTTGTTTTTATTCTATTTAGTTTCATGGTTACCTTTTATTTGGATTTATAATATATAAATAAAATATAATAATATATTATTTCCATTTACTGAGGGATACAGTTTCCTTTCAAGATTAAATGTATTTATGGAAAAAAAGACATGAGATTATTTACAGGAAACATTAAGCATAAGACAGTACTATAGAGATGGCACATACATATGCCAAAATCATGTAAGTAGGATGCACAATGGCTGAAGTTTGGACAACACTGAGTTAAATTATCTCTTCGTTTCCAATGCTAACATTCCTTGATTTCTGTTATTTTGTACTTATTACTG
>NW_027735100.1:0-310 GCF_054177405.1 Leptonychotes weddellii | reverse complement strand
AAGCGTCTGCCTGCTTTCGGCTGGGGTCAGGATCCCAGGATCCCAGGGGCCTGGAATCGAGTCCCCCATTGGACGCCCTGCTCAGCAGGGAGCCTGCTTCTCCCTCTACCTGCTGCTCCCCCTGCTTGTGCTCTGTCTCGCTCTCTTTGACAAGTAGATAGATAAAATTAAAAAAAACAAAAACCACAAAAAATAGCATGAAGTGGCCGTGGAATGAGAGCAATCGGAAGCAGTCACGGCGCTGAGAACGGAATGATCCGAAGGAGGCCGACGGTGGGAAATTTGGGGGCCGGCTGTTCAAGTAAAGGTT
>NW_027735099.1:0-310 GCF_054177405.1 Leptonychotes weddellii | reverse complement strand
ATGGTACTAGTGCAGTAACAGACAAATCAGTAGGGAACAACTAAGACAACCCAGAAATGGACACATGTATATATGGACATTGCAGTAAGCCTGGAAAGTACAGATTTTTCAATAAAAAAAAAGGGATGGGGGCACCTGGGTGGCTTAGTCAGTTAAAGTGTCCAATTCTTGGTTTTGACTCTCCAAGTTGCGGGATCGAGCCCCAAGTCGGGCTCCCGCACATAAGAATCTCCTTGTCCCTCTCTCTTTGCACCTCCCCCTGCTTGCTCTCTCTCTCTCAAATAAATATCTTTTTTATTTATTTTATTTT
>NW_027735098.1:0-310 GCF_054177405.1 Leptonychotes weddellii | reverse complement strand
TGCCTTAAAGAGCTTTTAATCCTGTAACATAAATTTTTACTATGCAAGGGGAAATGGAAGGGCTGCAGAAACGAAGAGGACCAATTATGGGTTCAGTAAATCAGCCAAGAAATACTTTTGTGCAACTACTGTTCATCCTTTGCACTACTGTATTATTCAGGGGTACTATCCAACATCTCAGAATACTTGCATCTCTACTTCTATTAACATTTTATACAATATAAATAGCACACATTTTGATTACTCATGAATACAAGTATTATATTAAAAATACATTCCAAATATCAAATAACAATGCCTAACACATAAG
>NW_027735097.1:0-310 GCF_054177405.1 Leptonychotes weddellii | reverse complement strand
TGACTGTCTCCCATTGGCTGGGCTGTGACTTTCTCATTGGCTAGGCTGTGAATGTCTCTCATTGGCCAGACTGTGGCAGTCTCTCATTGGCTGGGCTGTTGCTGGGGGAGAAGGAAACCTTCCTTCTTCCTGCTGGGATGGTAGAGTGGCAGCTAAGGTAATATCCAGGTGCAAGGTGCCTCTCTTCCTGTTGGGTCTGTGGTTGACCGGGAGTGGTAGGGCCGGAGCCCCCCCTGCCTGCCTCCAGACTCCGTTCTAAAGGACAAAAAAATATATCTGGAAAGTGGAGAGAAACCCTGCATCACTGTCA
>NW_027735096.1:0-310 GCF_054177405.1 Leptonychotes weddellii | reverse complement strand
GGAACGCTTCCTTTGTTTCTGTTTTGGTAACGTTCCAAATTACATGGCTATTTTTAAATTCATTAACATCAGATAAAGACTTGACCTCAATACCACAAGAAATCAATTCTATAACTGGGGGACGAGAAACCACAAAGTCCATCAGACTATGAATACAATGCCCTTCCAAGCATGCCCTGCCCTCCACCTGGGTCTGGGAACCCAGCCTCAGTCATCGATGGGGGTCTGAGTCTCTATTCATGCTGCCTAGCCAGAGACTGGGGAGAGACTGTTGTCCACACAGAGTCTTGACCTGGTCTAGGTCAGCTGT
>NW_027735095.1:0-310 GCF_054177405.1 Leptonychotes weddellii | reverse complement strand
GCAATAATTTTGCAATATTTTGGACTTCTTGTGGAGCTCCTATTTGAAATCAAGAAGGCTAATATTTCTAATTTGATTTTGTGTAATAGTAAGAAATAATCAACCAACCAAATGTGATTCAGATTTTTTCAGCAAATGAAGAGAGTCAGTTTCTCAAAATTCCTTTATGCTTTCAGAGACTAGCAGTGGGACAGTTTGCTGTCAATGGATTTCATCTTACATGAAAGAAAAACTTCAGTTTCAACGTTCTGTTGGTGTATTTCTTAAGTTGGAGATCACAGATGATAACTTTTGTTTAGAGAAACATTTT
>NW_027735094.1:0-310 GCF_054177405.1 Leptonychotes weddellii | reverse complement strand
TCTCTCTGTCAAATAAATAAAATCTTTAAAAAAAAATTTAAAAATACTAGGCATAAGTCCTACTGCCAATAAAGGAAAAATAGGAGATGTTCACTGATGAATTATGCTTTTAAATCACCCAGACAAGGGAGGATCTCCTTATATAGCAGCCCAAATCAATGAAGCTAAAGATTTACAAGAAGGTCAGGGGCGCCTGGGTAGCTCAGTCGGTTAAGCGACTGCCTTCGGCTCAGGTCATGATCCTGGAGTCCCGGGATCAAGTCCCACATCGGGCTCCCTGCTCAGCGGGGAATCTGCTTCTCCCTCTGAC
>NW_027735093.1:0-310 GCF_054177405.1 Leptonychotes weddellii | reverse complement strand
TCAGCCCTCAAAGGAGGAAATCACTGAGAAAAGAAAGCATTTTACCCTTTTTAACTATATGCCACAGTTCTATATATATTATATAAACATATACTATACACACGGTGGGGAGGATTTGGAAAAATGTCAAAAAAACCTCCTTGAGGAGGGATAATAATAAAAAAAAGTTTATTTACAGAAAGGGGAAAATATTTGCAAAGCATATATCTGATCTGGGATTAGTAGCCAGAAAACATAAAGAACTTATACAACTGAACACTAAAAATACAAATAAGCCCATTGAAAAATGGGCAGAAGACATGCATAGACT
>NW_027735092.1:0-310 GCF_054177405.1 Leptonychotes weddellii | reverse complement strand
TTCCTTCAAATTGGGTTTTGAAGTCCCTGTACTCAAATAAATCAGAACAGGGTCGGGGGCACCTGGCTGGCTCAGTCACTGGAGCATGCGACTCTTGATCTCAGGGTTGTGAGTTCGAGCCCCATGTGGGGTGTAAAGATTACTTAAATAAACTTTAAAAAATAAATAAATAAATCAGAACTCGGAGAGGAAGGGTGTACCTAAACCTAGAAAACAAGCCAATCAGTGGACCTCTAGTTCCACTAACAGCTTTCCTGACTCCATAAAGTTATGTTGGTCTTAAGATGCCTAGTAAAAGTATCTCCAGCAG
>NW_027735091.1:0-4852 GCF_054177405.1 Leptonychotes weddellii | reverse complement strand
TTTCCTTACATTTGGGGACTGTTTGGACTAAGACCATCTTGGAGACCCTATGGATAAATCCAAATGTAGATTGATGCAGGCCAAGATCAGGGGTGATGAGGGGATGGAGAAGGTAGAATGAAGCTGTAGGACAGGGCCCAAAGGGGACCAGTGGGATTTAGTGAGTATAGAGCAATGGCTGAGAATCTTGTGTAGTTTTCATCCATTCGTTGCTGCTACCTAAGGGATAGAGAGCACAGCAAACCTTCTATGTCTTTTGGCATCTCTCTTCACTGCTCTGTCCAAAGGCTCCTATGCCATCACTGGCTGGCATGCTATAGATGCCACAGCTATCTTTTCCCAAAATAGAGTGTCAGGATCATGCAATCTCTCATCACACCGAGTGAAAGTGCTAGAACTCTGCCTCCAATCTGCTAGACAACTAGCTGGCCTGTAGGACCTGTGACCCTCCTCCTCTGATCTCTCGATACTTAACTTCCCACCTGGTCTGTCCTTGGGTCTTCCCCGCCCACTCCTGCTCTCCTCCTCCCGGGGACCTTGGTCCATTTTTGGTTCCTGCTCAGGCAGTAGGCTGTGTTGTGCAGCTCTGCATTTGGTCATTTTCTCCTCTTGACTCTGATATTTTTGATGACTGGAATCCTAGGCATTCGAGCCCGCCTTCCTGGAGGGCTGCGTTCAAACCCCTCGCTGTTCCCCCACCGGTCACCAGGAGGCAGTAAGCAATAGCAGATGAAGCTTCTCAGCTAAAACCGACCCCTGGTCCCCTCCCAACAAGACCCTCCCATTCCAGCAAGAAGTGACTCTCCAAGTTGTGTGAGATGAAAGAAGGAATCAAAGCTTACCCTGACATTTCTGGTCTGGAAGCTAGGATGATGGTGGAGTTTGGAACAGAAGTGCATTTGAGGGGGAGTTACAGAGTCCTGTTTGGGTGTGTTGAATTGGGAAAGACAGAGGGATTTATCTGAGTTGGGAGAGAAACATGAACTGGAGCCCAGGTGAGATGTTTCAATGTATTTGTACGGAGATAACACTTGAAGCCATGAGAAGGGGTAGACTCTCTAAGATACAGTCAGAAATCTGTGTGAATGTCCCCAGCTAGAAGAATCCTTATTAATTTATCTGATGTGCGCCCTATTCAATAGCACTCTTCCAGATAGTTTCCTGGGCTATAATTGGGCCATGGTGGAGAACTCTATGTCCCTGCTTCTAGAATCTGCACTCTGAAGTTAGCATCCATAAATTTGAGAGGAGAGGGAGATTTGCAAAAGGGGATCATGAGTCTTCCTCTTCCTTAAGAATGCACAATCCCTGAAAAGGGGGTGGGTGTGGAAAATACGGCTGAATAAATGCTTTAAAATAAGTAAAATCTTTCCCAAGAGCTTGGATACCTTGGCGACAGAAACCATAAAAATGCATAGTTTATTCACATTTTATTATCTAGATTTATAAGGTACCAAGGACTCTGCAAAGGCAACTATCTCAATGTCAAAAACAGTTATTTATTTTCACTCTTTTTCTCATTAACCGTTATGCATATTTTCTACCTTCTGAAATTTATCAAATGTCCTATTACAACTTTTATATTCATTTCTATGCAGGATGAATTTAATTGTATTCCTTTTAGTATTAGCTGAAATTCGAGTTTCAGATTTTTATTAAAAATTTGTTCTCGTTGTTTCATGAGCAAAGATGTATATAAATCTAGGTTGATTTGGATGTGATAGTGCACTAGTATCTCATTATATGGTTAATTGTTTATTTAGAGACAGTTCTGTTTTTCATTTGTCTTGCATTTTTATTACCCATGACCTTGACTCTACCACCCAACAGAGGTGACCTGGAAAGCTGCCCCAAACCAGCAAGCTACAAGACCAATATGAACTTCTTCCCATATTTACTCCAAAGAGAAATTTTTCTTCTAGAAGTAACTTAGGACCAAAGCTCATGGAGTATTATAGTTCTTGTTCTTCATCTCAGGGCATTTATGGGGACTGTTTTCCTGAAAGCCTGCAAGGCTTTTGAGGCATATAGAGATATTTGTGGTTCTCCATAATAGCTAGCTAACCAGGCTTCTGCCTTTCCTGTCTTTGCAAACATAAAATCACATAGTGGATAAAGAAATGTGAGTTGTATAGCCCTGGCATTCTGCACCTAAAAAAACGTGTGGCTGGGAGGTGATCTGGAGAGCTTGCGCAGGTCTTATACAAAACGGGTTCGCTTTTCAGGGCTTCTTCCTCACGTCCATGTCCTGAGGATTATTTCCAGATCACGTCATAAAAAAATAAAATCACCCACAAGAAAATGATTTCCTAGGTGAGACCTAGCAGTAGTAGCATGTCCATTGGCCCCTCCCTGGAGCAGTGATGCATGCAGCTAGCCCTGGCCAACAACAGAATGGTCATGTCTGCAGCAGTGTGCACGGTTGGCACCCAGCCCCTGGTGCAGAGCGTGTTCCAGAGTGGCAGTGAGCTGGAGGTGAGCCAAGAGCTCCTGAGAGTCCCAGACATGGGGTCTTTCTCCTTTTTTCTTTGTAGTTAGAACAGGTAGGAAGAAGGAACTCTGATTTTCTTTGTATGAATGGAAACTTACTGTGGTTTTCTTTTCTTTAACCTTTAAAGATCTGTGCTTAAATATCATAATAAAAGCAGCTTTTCTTTACCCTCAAATGATGTCTTTCTGATTCTCCTGTGTTTTGAGGCGCACATAAATTTACAAGTATATTTCCCTTTGTATGGGGAAAGGTGCCAGGAACTAGGTAAATAGTAATAATAGTAATTTACTCTACTTTTAGCATAAGAAGAAACAAATAATTAAACTTTCATGCCATTTAAATATTGGAGAGTTGCTCTCCTTTATATTTGAGGTTCAATAAAATTCAAGCCAATTGGCCCTCATTCAACACACATTTATTGAGAACTTACTTTTAGCCAACTCAGGATACAGAGATTAGTAAGATGCAATCCTTGCCCTTGGAGTTCATCATGTATTAGGGAAAATAAATGAACGACAAATAGTTATGTAATACAGTATGACAGACTCTAAAGTCAGGCTTATATAGAACACACACACACACACACATTGCTATGAGAACAAACATGAAGGAGCAATAAATTCCAGTTTAGGGATTGAAGTAAGCTAGTGAGAGAGGCCACCTCTGAGCTGTGCCTTAATGGCTATGCAGGAGTTCTCAGGTGAGAGAAGGGGTAGGGAGGAAGGGACTACAGCACTGGGGACAAGAAGGACAGTGCAAGGAAAGAGGAAGACAATGAGCAGTAAGTGTGTATACATATATTGAGTCACCAAGTTGTCCACCTTAAATATATACAATTGAAAAAAATTAAAAATAAAATGCTTTGGCACAGTGAAAATAAAAGGCATAGATTAGGGCACATACATGAAGGAACAGTCCAAGGAGGGGCATGAATAGATGTGAAAGTGTCTGCTGTGTGCAAGGATCCAAGTCCAACATGCTTAGAGCATGGTGGGGAGGGGCTTCAAGAGAGGAGCAGCCTACCCACGGGAGCACGAAGCTGATGCACATGCAGAGACTGGCCTGGGGCACTATGAAGATGCTGGAAATTTCTAGATAGATGCTAGCAGTGATTTGGAAATAGGTCTTGGAAACCAAGAAGAGCTGGAGAGTGGCATCAAGAGGAAATTACCTCTGAAGTTTATAGGTCAGCAGCTGGGTGAAGACATTGATGTTCAAGAAGATGGGACAGGTGGGGGCAAACGGAGAATGAAAGCAATGAGTTGGGTGTTGGAATTGTTTGATGTAAGAAGCAGGGAGCCCTAGGAGTCAGCGGAAATGTGGCCATGCAGAGAATAGGATAAAGGCAGAGGTTTCATGCTACCCCGCCTTGCCTGGTTGTTCACAGCCCTCAGGAAGACAACCATGACAGTGACACCTACATCTTCTCTAACATAGCACTCTGCCCTCATTGTCTGCCTTTACTGTATCTAATGCTAACATGAGATCGTGAAGTAACGTAAATCACAGAAATGTACCTGAGAATTGTATATAATAACATGTGGATCCTTGACTTTTGATGACTTCGTTTTGTTGTCACATCAGCTATTTTCCTAGGTTTTCCCCTTAGAGTTACCTGAATCTTCCTTGGACTGTAGATGACTTTTAAAAACTGGGATAGCACCATACCTCAAAATTCAGGAATGAGTTGCAAGTGCTTTTTGTCCCATTTTACTAGAATGTTTTATTACCTATGTATATGCTCAATTCTGTGGGTGTTTGGTGTGTTCATCTTTCAACTTTTAAAATAAATGTATTTGGGGATATTCTAAAACCCCAATATCTGAATAGAGGTTGCTCACCAAAAAATAATAATAAATAAATTTAGAAATCTCTATAAACTTACACAAAATCAATTTTCTTTTTTTTCATAAAAATGTTTTTATTTTGTCATAGATGTTATCATGAGGTGATACCTTCTTTTTTTTTTTTTTGCTTTTTAAAAAAAATTTTATTTTATGATGTTAGTCACCATACAATAATACACCACTAGTTTTTGATGTGGTGATCCACGATTCATTGTTTTCTTATACCCCCCAGTGCTCCATGCAGTACATGCCCTCTTTAATACCCATCACTGGGCTAACCCATTCCCCCACCCCCTCCCCTCTAAAACCCTCAGTTTGTTTCTCAGAGTCCATAGTCTCTCATGTTTCGTCTCCCCCTCCGATTTCCCCCCCTTCATTCTTCCCCTCCTGCTATCTTCTTCTTCTTTTTTCCTTAACATATATTGCATTATTTGTTTCAGAGGTACAGATCTGTGATTCAACAGTCTTGCACAATTCACAGCGCTCACCATAGCACATACCCTCCCCAATGTCT
>NW_027735090.1:0-310 GCF_054177405.1 Leptonychotes weddellii | reverse complement strand
GGCTCCATGCTCAGTGGGGTGTCTGCTTGGGATTCTCTCTCTCCCTCTCCCTCTGCCCCTCCCGACCCCACTCGCTTTTGCTGTCTCTAAATAAATATATCTTAAAAAAAAAATAATAAAATAAAATTCCACAGACCTTTCACAGTTGTGTTCCTCACCTACAGTAGTCTTTACCTGTTCATTCATTAAACATTTATCAACTATACCCTTGGGCCATTGGCTCTGGACTAAGAATTTGTGATACCCACACTTTTTTAATGTAGCATTTTATACTAGTTAGGACTTTGTTCTAGAGCAAGATTTAGTTCTT
>NW_027735089.1:0-310 GCF_054177405.1 Leptonychotes weddellii | reverse complement strand
GAGTATCGCCTTTCCCAGAGGGGAGACTGAAGACAGAATAGCAATGCCCGAGTTAGGGAAGGCGTTAGCCCTGGGACAACTCTCAGCATGACAAAATCACCAGAAATCTTCAGTTCTCCATTGAAATGTTCCTAATTTTGTCGACGACACCAATATAAGCAATATTCTGTCGTTGTTGTTTTCATAGAAATCATTTCACAGGCAAACTTCCCACACACTGGGTGTTCCTTTAATCAATACCATGAAGTAAACATGTCCATCTTTTGGATCCTTGGCCTTCCAACTTAAAACCCTGTGCTTGAATTTCAGT
>NW_027735088.1:0-310 GCF_054177405.1 Leptonychotes weddellii | reverse complement strand
TTATGGCCTTTTTAAAAAAAAATAATTTATTTGAGAGAAAGAGCATGAGCAGAAGGAGGGACAGAGGGAGAGGGAGAGAGAATCTCAAACAGACTCTACATTGAGCCTGGGGCCCAATTTGCAGTTCCATCTCATGATCCTGAGATCAAGACCTGAGCTGAAATCAAGAGTTGAACGCTTAACTGACTGAGCCACCAAGATGGCCCTCACTATGGTTTTTTCATATGGAAAAAGTTTCTTTCAAATCCTAGTTTTCAGAGTATTTTCATCATAAAACAGTGTGTGATGTTTTCAAATGTTTTTTTCTCTA
>NW_027735087.1:0-310 GCF_054177405.1 Leptonychotes weddellii | reverse complement strand
GCTCTCTGATGCCCCCACAACTACCTAAATTTACATGGGAAAGGAGAGCCTGTCCCAGGAAGAGAGCTGTTAACAGAGACTCCCCTTTACCTAAGATACTTATCTGCATAATAGAACAACCTTATTTTTCCAAACATCTCCTTTCATCTTCTTGCTAATGAGCTTTCTCCCCTTTGTGTCCTCATGCTCCTCCCCTCTACTTAGCTCATATAAACTTCATGTTGCCCCATTTTCTTTGGAATCTCCTTCTGTGTGGACTTCCCATACATGTGCCTATTAAATTTGATTTTCTCCTGCTAATGTCTCGTGT
>NW_027735086.1:0-310 GCF_054177405.1 Leptonychotes weddellii | reverse complement strand
GGTATGTTTATGATAAGCAGGAGCAGCTAAGGCACAAAGCTGGGGGCATGGCCTCTCTCGCTGGGTTAGATGGACAGGCAGACCAGAAGGGCTGGCTTTTTCACTCAGTGCTGAGTTACATAAGCTATTTCTTTCCTTTTTTTCTTTTTTCTTTTAAGCTATTTCTCATAAAAGACTTTCTGAATTTCCTCTGGTTAATGGCCAGGACCTAGGATGAGACGATATAGATTAGGAACAAGTAGATCCACTTGAGGATAATGGATATTTCCAATGGAAAATGAGAGAGAAGGAGAAGGAAAGGCAGATATTT
>NW_027735085.1:0-310 GCF_054177405.1 Leptonychotes weddellii | reverse complement strand
TCTCAATCCCACAACCCTGAGATCGTGACCTGAGCCAAAACCAAGAATCGGATGCTCAGCCCACTGAGCCAGGCGCCCCTATTTTACCACAATTTTTTTACGGAAGGAAGTGAGGCTGTGCTCTGGGTTGGATGATGTGGAGAAATGGAGGTCATCAGAGGTCTCGTCTAGAAGGTGAGGAGGTGCAGGGTCGGGAGCCATGGTTAGCATGGGAAGTGTCACTCGTGCTGGCCTGCATGGGGAACGGCCGTCTCTTTGGCGGTTTGGACAGTGTTCTTGTTTCTGCTCTGGAGAGAACCTGTCACAGCAG
>NW_027735084.1:0-310 GCF_054177405.1 Leptonychotes weddellii | reverse complement strand
TATGCACACACGTGTGTGAGGGACCACCGTGAGTGTGAGTGGGGTGTGCGTGTGTGTGTGTGTGAGGAAGGCTAGGATACAGCAGCGTTGTCCTACCTTGTCTTCTCCACTGACGGGGCTTAAAGGAATTGCCTAAGCACATGGCCTGTGTCAACTCATCCCCAGGTTCCAGCCGTGGGCAGGCTGTGTGTGCTAATACTTCGATGACCGGATTTTTCCTGGGCTAGGCAATCACCTCAATCCCACGACTTTTTCTAGGGCGTCATCCTGGATGAGTTCGGTGAGACATGACTTAACCCCAACAGACACC
>NW_027735083.1:0-310 GCF_054177405.1 Leptonychotes weddellii | reverse complement strand
TCCCGGCTTTGCTCCATCCTGGTTGGGAAGGCTTTGACCCACCCAGAGTATGTGCATGCTATTGCTAGGAAATATTTGAACCCTCTGCTTAGCTGCAAATCTGTGAATTCTACCTCTACATTTTCGAAGGGGGTTGCTCCCGTCCTCTGGACGCCCGTTGAGCTGACCATCCAGCTGGTAATGCCTTAGCTTCTAGGACGTCAGTGGTTGTGGTCACTGCATAACCCGCTTTCCGGGCACCCTCTTGGAGGTAACTGCTGCCATTGCTGAATGGCCGGAGCTCTGGATTCTTTATGGCTTGATCCCACAG
>NW_027735082.1:0-310 GCF_054177405.1 Leptonychotes weddellii | reverse complement strand
TGTAAGCTTTCTAAAACAGTGTCCAAAACATAAGCACTCGATATGTTTACGTGCTATCATTATTATTTAAATGTTCCCTTAATGTTATCTTGCAGCTGTATGATATCTGCCCAGTCCATTCCTTCTCCCACTCTCCTAGATAACAGTTTCATACCTTCTCTCCTTTCTTCAAATCTCTAGCACCTTTTCCTCATCCTCACTTTCCACTGAAGGTCTTCCTTACTATTTAAATGAGAGAAATAAAAGCATCAAAAAGTGAACTTTCCACAGAAGCCTACAAGCACATTTAGCCATCTATCATCATCTTTTT
>NW_027735081.1:0-310 GCF_054177405.1 Leptonychotes weddellii | reverse complement strand
GAAGGTCCAGGGAGAGGTGAAACTCCATGCAAATCATCCATACACTGGTGGATAAAGCAGACAAATTCTCTACCCTTACAGATACTATCCAAGAGCATGTGGGGAAAAGACATATATATATATATATAATATATAATATATATACATATATAATATTTAAGAAATATATGTTATATATAAGAAATATATATATATATATTGATAAATGCTATGATAAAAAAGAAAGCAGAAACAGGGAAGAGAAGATGGGGACTAATATTTTAGGTAAAATTACCATGGAAGACAGCTCTGAGGAAGTGACATTTGAATG
>NW_027735080.1:0-4852 GCF_054177405.1 Leptonychotes weddellii | reverse complement strand
TTGATGAAGTCCCAAAAGTTCATTTTTGCTTTTGTTTCACTAGCTTTTGGAGATGTATCTTGAAAGAAGTTGCTGGGGCCGATGTCAAAAAGGTTACTGCCTATGTTCTCCTCTAGGATTTTGATGGATTCCTGTCTCACATTGAGGTCTTTCATCCACTTTGAGTTTATCTTTGTGAATGGTATTAGAGAATGGTCGAGTTTCATTCTTCTGCATGTGGCTGTCCAATTTTCCCAGCACCATTTATTGAAGACTTTTTTCCATTGCATGTTTTTTCCTGCTTTGTCAAAGATTATTTGACCATAGAGTTGAGGGTCCATATCTGGGTCCTCTATTCTGTTCCGTTGGTCTGTATGTCTGTTTTTGTGCCAGTACCATGCTGTCTTGGTGATTTATCCCTGGAAATTCTTTACCATTATATCTTTATACAAGTTCTCTGACCCTTATTTTCTCTCTTCTTTTGGGATTTCAGTTATGCAGATATTGGTATTTTTTATGATGTTCCATAAAGTTCTAAGGTTCCATTCACTGTTTTTCTTTTTTTGTTTTTTTAAAGATTTTATTTATTGAAAAAAAGAGAGAGCGAGCACACAAGCTGGGGGACGGGCAGAGGGAGAGAGAGAATCTCAAGCAGACTCCACGCTGAGTGCAGAATCGAATGTGGGAGGCTTGACACCATGACCCTGAGATCATAACCTGAACTGAAATCAAGAGTTAAAAGCTTAACTGATTGAGCCATCCAGGTGCCTCTCCATTCACTGTTTTTCATTTTTTTCTTCATATTTCTCAGATTTATAATTTCATATTACCTGTCTCCAAGTTCACAGATTTTTACACTGGTTCATTTCTGATGTTGAAGATCTCTAGTGAATTTTTCAATTCAGGATTGTAGTTCCCAAATCCAGAATTTGTTTGGTTCTTTTTAAAATCTTTATATCTTTGTTGATATTATCTTCTTCATATATTGTTTTTCTGATCTCCTTTAGCTCTTTTTTGTTTTAACTTAGCAGTCTGAGGATATTTAAGAAAGTTATTTATACAAAATGTGAAAACCTATAGTGCTTTAAGGTCAGTTTCTGTATATTTATTTTGTTCCTTTTGAATGGGCCATGTTTCCATGTTACTTCATATGTCTTCTGATCTTTTGTCAAAAATGGGCATTTGGAAAGACAGCCATCTTTACAAATTTTTGCATAATGGTTCCTTGTGGGGAAGTATTTTACTAATCAGCCCAACATTAAGGTTTGAGTTCTTTATCAGACCTTTTCTGGGCATGGACTTTCTGTGGGCTTGAATGGGTGTTTTTTACTCAAACTTCTCATTTATATGGCTGCTTATACATGTCTTAATTTCTTTATGTCTTACCCCTACTTCTTGCAGCTTTGGATATATTTTTTGCTCATAATTCCTTACCCCAGGTGTTCATGGATCTGCAGTCACTTCACAGTTTTCATGTGCTCTGATGCATGCCACTAACTTTTGGGACTTCTAACCTGAGATCCAAACTTTACTGACACTTTCAACGGAGCTCGAAACTAAGCAATATTAAAAACAGTTTCTGGGTGGTCTACAGACAGGCTAGAATGTGGCAAATATGTTCCACAATTTTTCTCGTATCCTGAGGAGGAAATCAAGATATAATCTGTTTTCTTGCAATTGCACCATGCTAGTCTGTGTAGGGGTGGTACAAGAGCAAGCATAAATACCATGAAATTTCTTACTCATTTGAATGTGACTTTTTCTTGATTAGGCATTTGTTTTGTTGCTACATTCCAGAGCTCTCACGAAGCTATTTATTTTTAAATTTTTATTTATTTATCTGAGAGAGAGAGGGTGAGAGAGAGAGTGAGATAGAGCATGAGAGGGGGGAGGGTCAGAGGGAGAAGCAGACTCTCCGCTGAGCGGGGAGCCCCATGCAGGATTCGATCCTGGGATTCCAGGACCGTGACCTGAGTCCAAGGCAGATACTTAACTGACTCAGCCACCCAGGCCCTCACAAAGCTATTTTAGTCAGTCTGTATTTCTTTACTTGATGTTTCCATGAGAGAATGAAGATATGGAGCTTCTTGATCCACCATAGTGTTGATATCACAGAAGTTACTGTTGTCTGATTTTATTTAATTTTAAGGATAATATTGAAGGTTCCTGTGTTTTTCTGAAGCGTAGTAAAACAGACATCAGAAAAATAAACCCTTCAGTTTGCTTTTGCTGCAAAACTATTTTATAACAATTTTACTGTGAGAAAGAATTGAACGTATTATCTTAAATTTTTGGTGAGAGTTAATTTTGGCAGTCTCTTTGGAAGGCTATTTGGCAATATAAATTTAAAAAAAATTCATACTCTTTAAAGACATTCTTGAAGAGCCTCAAAAAACCCTCCAAGTTTGAAGTTAAAGATCTGAATGAGGTTATATTACAGTGTGCCTTTTACCATAGTTCAAATGCTGTAAAGGCATAGAACCAAGTGTCCATTGATAAAGGAATGGATAAAGAAGATGTGAGATAGATATTAAATGAAATACCACTCAGCTATAAAAAAGAATGAAACCTTGCCATTTGCAACAACATGGATGGATCTAGACGGTATAATGCTAAGTGAAATAAGTCAGTCAGAAAAAGACAAATATCATATGATTTCACTTATATGTAGAATTAAAAAAACAAATAAATAAATGAATAAAAAGCAGGATGAGATCTATACATACAGAGAACAAACTGTTGTAAGAGAAAAAGCATGTGGGGGGATGGGCAAAATAGGTGAACGGGAGTCAGAGATACAGGCTTCCAATTATGGAATGAATAAGTCACAGGAATAAAAGGTACATCATAGCAATATAGTCAATAATATTGTAATAGCAATGTATGGTGACAGATGGTAGCTACAGTATTGGTGATCATAGCATAACCTATAGAGAAGTCAAATCACTGTGTTGTATGCCTGAAACTAATGTAACATTTTGTCAACTATACTCAAATAAAAAAAAAGAAAGAAAGAAAGAGAGAAAGACACATACACACAGATATCCAGATCTTTAGAACTGGTGGTTGCCAGAGTTAGGTGGGTGGGGGGATGGGTGTAATAGGTAAAGATCAAGAAGTTCAAAATTCAATTTATAAAATAAATAGGTCACAGAAATGAAAAATATAGCATAAGCAATATAGTCAATATGATTGCAATAATGTTGTTTGTTGACAGATGATGACTACACTTATGGTGAACACTGAGTGATGTATAGAATTATTGAATCATTATGGTGCACACCTGAAACTAATATACACTGTATGTTAATTATACTTCAATAAAATAAAATAGAAATAAATAGATAAAATACAAGTAGCTAAATGAAATGCAAAAGGATAAATCCAATAGACCCAGAGAAGACTCATTGTAATCAAACTGTCAGAAGTAAAAGGGCGTTTTGAAATTAGTGTGGGAAGTCACATATAAGTAATCATCAATAACATCATTTGTGGTTCCATTGGCAGAAATCTTGTAGGACAAAAAAACATTGAGATGGTGTATTTAAAGTACTGGAAAAAGTGAACTGATAATTCTGTATCTGGCAAAATTAAGATATTCCTAGATAAATACAAAGAGAGTTTATTACCATTAGACCTGTCCAACAAGAAATATTAAAGGGAATCCTTCAAGTTGGAAGTAAAGATCTTAGACCATAACTCCAAACAAAAATATAATGTCCTCAGAAAATGGAAGATGCATGGCAAATATAAAAACAAGATATAAAAACAAGTATTAATATAATATTGGCTCATAACCACTTTTTATTCTTCTATAGGATTTATGAGTCTGAAACATAAAAAAGAATATAAATCTGTGATAACGGGTACACAATACATAAAAGTGTAACTCGTGATGTCTATAACAAAAAGGGAGGAGCATAGTTATAAAGGAATCAGTTTTCTATGCAATTGAATCATTGTCTATGTGATGTGGTTAGATTTATCTGGTTACAATAAATTGTTATGACTTTAGGTTATTATATGTAATCTCAATGGAAATATTTATAGAATACTCACAATTAGAAATGAGGAGGGAATTAAAACATTTCATTACAAGAAAATTAACTTAAGTAGAAATGAAGGCAGTAATGGAGTAAATGAAGAAGTTATTGCAAGATATACAGACTTTGGAATAGTAAAAGGGCATTAAGTAAAAAGTGAAGAAATCTGAAAAAAGTATGGACTTTAGTCAATAATAACATATCAGTATTGGTTTATTAATTATAAAAAAGTAAGAGATTGATGTAAGATATTAATAATAGAGGGGGAATTGAGTGTGGATCTGTAAATTTCTATTATCATTTCCATTTTTCTGTAAATTTAAAACTATTCTAAAAATTTTGGTCTAAGATAGTTTTTTGGTATGGTAAAATGTTATTAACAATAATGGTTCTTTGTAATGATTGCCCATATTCCCCTCCTCATTGTCTAAACTCAATAAATTTACCCATTTTGCCATAGTAAAAAAAAAAAAAGTTAATGTAGAATATTTTTTTGTTAAATCAGAACATATTTTATTTTATTTTTTATTAATTTTTTGTTATATTAATCACCATACATCATTAGTTTTTTTTATTATGTTATGTTAATCACCATACATTACATCATTAGTTTTTGATGTAGTGTTCCATGATTCATTGTTTGTGTATAACACCCAGGGCTCCATGCAGTACGTGGCCTCCTTAATACCCATCACCAGGCTAACCCATCCCCCCCACCCTCCTCCCCTCTAGAACACTCAGTTTGTTTCTCAGAGTCCATAGTCTCTCATGGTTCGTTTCCCTCTCCAATTCCCCCCTTTCATTTTTCCTTTCCTGCTATCTTCTTCTTC
>NW_027735079.1:0-310 GCF_054177405.1 Leptonychotes weddellii | reverse complement strand
TTTCTGTTTAAGAATCCACCTCCTTCTTTGTGGATCAGGCCATGGTAGACTTGATCAGAGTTGATACCCTTGGTTAATGCCTCCTTACTCTTACATTTCACCCACTTCAGATTTTTTTTTTCATTAAAAACATGCCCTTAATATATCACTGGTATGCAAATCTCCTTTTCAGTCTCTGTTGCTAAGGAATTTGAATTAAGACAGGTAGTATGAGCTCCTGAAGTAATGCATACTTCATACCTTCAAATGAATTATATAATCTGTGGGTACAGAACACTTTCTTAGACCTCCTCTTATATTCTTTCTTTTT
>NW_027735078.1:0-310 GCF_054177405.1 Leptonychotes weddellii | reverse complement strand
GTCTGCAAGAAAGTAGACTCAGCCCAGCAGAGGGTCTGGAAGAAGGCTGCTCACCCACAAAGTGCTTCCCTGAAATCTACCAAGTGGATTTTTCCTTCTTGAGAACATGGCTTTTTTTTTTTTTTTTAATTAAATAAAATAAGAAATGTACCTTCAGGTACAGAAACTGCAAGGTCACAGGGAGCCTGAACCACAGGGCAACTGCTGACCTCACCCTGGCCTGGCCTTCCAGGGCTATTCATTTCTATGGCTGAATTTTTGTTTTGTTTGTTTTCTAACAGAAAAAACACAAGCTGAATGGATGGACTTT
>NW_027735077.1:0-310 GCF_054177405.1 Leptonychotes weddellii | reverse complement strand
GGCAGCTGTGCCTGACTTCCTAGAGCAGCTTGCAGCAGCTTATGAAAACCAGGGTGGGCAAACAGGGCCCTGCCCTCCAACTATCAGGAATCTTTGTTCTGATAGCTGACAGCTGCTTCTGATCACAGAACTGAAGAGAGGTGGGTGGCCATTGTTGGAAAACCTCCCTCCCATTTTTACAAGCCCCTCTTCTAGCTGAGGTTACTTTCAAGGGATTTAAAGAGCCAGTACCCTCCCTTCACCCTTAATTCTTCTCTTTTTTCCCCTTCTGAAGCCAGACATTAAAGATTAGGACATTCAAAAACAACTG
>NW_027735076.1:0-310 GCF_054177405.1 Leptonychotes weddellii | reverse complement strand
CTTAACCATCTGAGCCACCCAGGTGCCCATGAAAACCATTCTTAACGCAGGGGCTATATAAAAACAATCAGTGGAGTATAGTTTGCAAACCCCTGGTGTAGATGGAATCCAATTCACCATAAATTGCTCACTGTTGGAGCTGAGAGATAGGTTCATTTTAGTAGCCTGTCTACTTGGATTATGTTTGAAGTTTTTTATATAAAATATTAAAAACTTGAGGGGCGCCTGGCTGGAGCTCAGTCGGTAGAGCATGCCACTTTTGATCTCTGGGTTGTAAGTTCGAGCCCCATGTTGGGTGTAGGGATTACTT
>NW_027735075.1:0-310 GCF_054177405.1 Leptonychotes weddellii | reverse complement strand
TCAAAGAGTACAGAGTTCCAGTTATAAGATGAGCAAGTTCTGGGGGTCTAATGCGCAGCACAGTGGTTAGAGTTAATACTACTGGATCATACATTAAAAGTTGCTAAGAGGATAGTTGATCTTAAATGTTGTCACTAAAAAAAAAAAAAGCAATGGCAATGATGTGATGTGATGCAGGTGTTATTTAATAAATACTACAGCGGTAAGCATTTTGCAATATATTAAGTGTATCAAATCAACACATTGTGCCCTTTAAACTTACACAGTGTTACAATTCAATTATATCTCAACAAAGCCGGCGGAGGCGGGG
>NW_027735074.1:0-310 GCF_054177405.1 Leptonychotes weddellii | reverse complement strand
TTTGTTTTTAGGAATCTTTGAACAAGGAAGAACAAATATCATAAGCTATGTTCTCTGTGTTTCTTACCAAAAGTTTGTCAGTGGCTTTCTGTCAGTTTCTGGGTATAGAGGAGAAATTGTCTGAAGTAAAAACAGGATTTCACACTCCACCAAGCAAGGTGGGATAACACTAATAATACAGAACTTTTCAGCAGTGCTTCCGAAGATATCAGAAACTTCCATTAAAAAAGCAGGTACAGGGGCACCTGGGCGGCTCAGATGGTTAAGCATCTGCCTTCAGCTCAGGTCATGATCCCAGGGTCCTGGGATC
>NW_027735073.1:0-310 GCF_054177405.1 Leptonychotes weddellii | reverse complement strand
TGATCTCCCAGTTGTGGGATCGAGCCCTGCTTTGGGCTCAGGCGTGGGTGTGGAGCCTGCTTAAGATTCTTTCTCGTCCTCTCCCTCTGCCCCTCCCCCCTCTAAAAAAAAATATATATATATATAAAAGAGTCCCACTATTCTAAAAAGTACCATTAAGTAGAAAAACATGCTTATTTACTCAACCGCACAATGTAGAGGTGGCAGGATGCCTGGCAGAGAAGCTGCTACCTTCCCCACCTTCACCCAAGACAGACATTGCTAAGTGATGACTGCACTCTTCCCCACAAATCTGAAGAAAGTCGCGGTA
>NW_027735072.1:0-310 GCF_054177405.1 Leptonychotes weddellii | reverse complement strand
GTTTGCCTCCACTATGGTCTTAAAATTTGGGGAAGATCCGAAATAGAGAGGGCTTTGGTGGCCTTGGGTTTGAGCTGGTGGAATTCTCTGGGGAGAAGCTGGGGCCGGGCAGGGATTCCACAGCAACAGGGACTGGGGCCCAGGAAGGAGCAGGGGAGGAGGGGGCGGTGGGGTGGGCGCCCAGGGGGCAGGGTGCTGGGGGAGGGCCACGAGCCGAGGGGCCTGGGATGGGGGACAGTGAGGTGCAGACTCACTGTGTCTCTCTGGGGCCAGAGAACAGTGAATGCACGACCCACGTGCCCCTCTGACC
>NW_027735071.1:0-310 GCF_054177405.1 Leptonychotes weddellii | reverse complement strand
TTTACAAAAAAATATACACACAGGCACACACATGCCTATATGTAAGCAAAACAAATATGACAAAATGTTAACAACTGTTAGATCTAGATATTCAGTATTTGGGTGATCATCGTACTATTTTCTCAAGTTTTCCATATATTTGAACATTTTCAAATTAAAATTTATTTTAAAAAATAAACATCAAAATTAGGGGGAAAAAATAGTATTTTACTCTTCCTATATACCCCATTCTCTTATGAAACTCACTGCCCCCGTAGATATTTAAAAAAAAAACAAAAACAGGGCGCCTGGGTGGCTCAGTTGGTTAAGC
>NW_027735070.1:0-310 GCF_054177405.1 Leptonychotes weddellii | reverse complement strand
TTATAAATCACAATACCATTAAATGTATAACTCTCTGGCCTAAAAACACGCTGAGAACTCTCTTTTGACTTGGTGGTCTAATCCCAAATAAATTAATTTTTTTTTTTTTTGAAGATTTTATTTATTTATTTGAGAGAGAGACAACGAGAGACAGAGAGCATGAGAGGGAGGAGGGTCAGAGGGAGAAGCAGACTCCCTGCCGAGCAGGGAGCCCGATGCGGGACTCGATCCAGGGACTCCAGGATCATGACCTGAGCCGAAGGCAGTCGCTTAACCAACTGAGCCACCCAGGCGCCCCCAAATAAATTAA
>NW_027735069.1:0-4852 GCF_054177405.1 Leptonychotes weddellii | reverse complement strand
TCCTTACCAATTTGAATGCCTTTTCTTTTTCTTGTCTGATTGCTGTGGCTGCCATTTCCAGTACCGTGTTGAATAAAAGTGGTGAGAGTGGACATCCTTGTCTTGTTCCTGACCTTAGGGGGAAAGCTCTCCATTTTTTCCTCTTGAGTATTATGTTAGCTATGAGTTTTTCATAAAAGGCCTTTATAATGTTGTGGCAGGTATCTTCTGTACCTACTTTGTTGAGAGTTTTATCATGAATGGATATGTGTCACCTTTGCAAGGAGGCTTGAGCTGTAGTGAGCACTCACCAGGGGTATACCAGTATGGTTTAGGGGTCTGAAACTCACTGAGGCGGTAGGCCAGCCAGGGCACCTGGACTCTGCTCCTGTCTACAGTATCAAGGTGGAAGAGGAATGTAGACTGTGGCACTCACCAGTCTTCTGACCCAAAGAGAGTTCCAGCAGCTTTGGCTGGTTCTTTTATTTTCTATAGCCCTTATAAAGGCATGGCTTTTTTTTTTTTTTTTCCTGTGCCAGAGGGCAGAGGAATCTGCTCTTGGTCTCCCATAGTATCCCTCCTCAGTGCAGTTTGCAGTGGCCGGGGTAGGGCTTCCCTTTGTTACCATGTGTCTCTCTTGCCATTCTCTGTGTGGTCTTTTGTTGTTCAGTTAGGCTTCAGTTCTTCAGGAGTGATTGCTCTATAAATAGGTGTAGATTTGGTTTGTTCCTAAAGGAGTTGAGTTCAGGATCTTCTACATCACCATCTTGGACCAGAACCAACGATCAGTATTTTGAAGAGAACTCCAAGTGATTCTGAGGCAGTGGTCCACATCGCACTTTGTCAAACACTGCTCTAGGTCATCTTCAGTTTCTTAGAATGTTCTTGAAAAAGACATTTTGTGTGTGTGTGGCATATTGCATAGAATATATTTATTATTGATTTTTATGATCAAGAGAGGTCTACTTAATCTTTGTGTAATTTTTTTTTTTAAGATTTTATTTATTTGAAAGAGTGAGTGAGAGAGAGAACAAGCAGGGGAAGGGTCAGAGGGAGAGGGAGAAGCAGACACCCCTGCTGAGCAGGAAGCCTGACGTGGGGCTCGATCCCAGGACCGCAGGATCATGACCTGAGCCGAAGGCAGCTGCCCAACCAACTGAGCTGCCCAGGCACCCCTCTTTGGATAATATTTTTGATACTTGTTGAGTTTTAAAATTAATGCTCTCAATTCCTACTAGATTTACCTTTAAAGTATTATCTAGTCTTTTGATGATTCTAATCTTGATAATATTCTGCTTATGACACTTTTTTTTTTTTTTAAGATTTTTTTTTATTTATTTATCAGAGAGTGAGAGACAGAGGCAGGCAGAGGGAGAAGCAGGCTTCTTGCTCAGCAAGGAGCCCGATGCGGGACTCGATCCGGATCATGATCTGAGCCGAAGGCAGACGCTTAACTGACTGAGCCACCCAGGCGTCCCACTTATGACACTTTTTAAAATTTCTTTTTATTTCCGTTTTATTTATTTGAGAGAGAAAGAGCGCAAGCAAGCATGAGCAGGGGGGAGGGGAAGAGAGAGAGTAGCAGACTCCCCACTGAGCAGGGAGCCTGATGTGGGGCTCGGTCCCAGGGTCCTGGGATTGGGACTTGAGCATGAGGCAGATGCTTAACAGATGAGCCACCCAGGCATCCCTGCATATACCACTTTTTAAAGATTAAAGTAAGCACATGCTTGTTATTTTAAGGTAGTTTACAGTAAATAAGGTTAGATCAGTATAGGATAAGTTTTCCCAAATGTTAGATGTTAAAACTGGCCTAGTCTAGTTTGTTAAGTATAATGATAGCCAGTTAAGCTTTCATGATTTATCCAGAAAATCAAACTTCCTGGGCCTGTAACTTGGATCTCATGAAGAGACATTTCATCACAACAGAAGTGTATAAAACTGAACTGTACTTTGCTGTGAGGCAGATTACTGCAGCTCCCTTTACTTCTCTAAATGAGGTTGAGAATGGATGCTTACATAAGCATTAAAGCATAGCCTACTTTGTTAATTTGCTAGCAGTTTTCCTTTCAGTATAATAATTTATATAACGGGATAGCTGCCTTGTATTTTTCGGAACTTTTCTTTTTTTTTTTTTAAATATATATATATATATTTTTTTAGATTTTATTTATTTATTTGAGAGAGAGAGCACGAGAGGGAAGAGGGTCAGAGGGAGAAGCAGACTCCCTGCTCAGCAGGGAGCCTGATGTGGGACTCGATCCCGGGACTCCAGGATCATGACCTGAGCCGAAGGCAGTTGCTTAACCAACTGAGCCACCCAGGCGCCCTTTTTCGGAACTTTTCTAAGATATCAGTTTCTTTGGCCCTTCAGCTTTTAATCTCTTTAAGTCTAGCTTGTACAGAGTAATATAAGCATTAATACTTCTGATACTTTCATGATTTCACATTTATTTTTGCAAAGATAGGAATCAAATTTTCCTTTTTCATTTTACAGCAAATTTAAAATACAGTTATTTTAAAACATTAAAACAGCATGCATGTCTGTGATGCTAGTAGATTTTATCTTGGGTGTGTTTTATTTATTTTTTTAGAGATTTTATTTTTAGTAATCTACACTCAACAGGGGGCTTGTGAACCTACAACCCCAAGATCAAGAGGCACATGCTGTACTAAGACAGCCAGGCACTTCTTGGGTGTGTTTTAATGTATGGCTAGTTCTCATATAATTTTAGGACAGATAAGCTATTTTCATGCTGCTTTCTAGTGCATTCCAAGTCATGTTTATAGTATAATAACTAAATATTTAGAATAATAGTATAAAACTTGGAAGAAGCTTCTATATCCAAATAATATTTTCTCGTATTTAGAGAGAAGACATCATATGCAACTTTTTAGTGGTTTAAAAATAAATCATTTTTAGTTTAGGCAGTAGATTTAAATATATAAAATAAGCCAGTCTCACTACTCATTTTGTCCTAAAAAAGACCAGTACTGTGTATGTGACATTGTTACATCAGTATGCCTCCTTCCATCTAAGGTACTTAAAAACCTTCCAAGGGGTTCCTAGTTTTTTGGTTCTTTTTTTTTTCCCTAAGATTTTATTTATTTTAGAGAGAGTGTGTGCGCATGTGTGCACATGCAGTGGGGGAGGGGCAGAGAGGGATGGAGAGAAGTAGAGGAGTCTCTGCTGAGCAGAGGTGGGGGCAGATCTCAGGAATCTGAGATTAGGACCTGAGCTGAAATCAAGAGTCAGATGCTTAACCGAGCCACCCAGGCACCCCCTAGTTTTGTAGTTCTTGATGAATTTAAGTATGTGAAAGATTCCTTGAGTATTAATAGTTCAGGCTCTGAAATCCAGGTGCTTATGCTATATACTAATCATCTGGTCTTGGCTAAGCTCTGTAACCTTCCCGGGCCCCGGTTTTCTCATCTGTGAAATGATTACAGTAAGATTTTCTACCTCAGGGTAGTCATGAGAATGAAAGGGGATAATATTTACAAAATACTTAATGCAATACTAAGTAGTTTATTTGGTTATAGATATATTTTACAAATGTTGTGTAAGCATTCTTCACATTCTTGACTCATGTTCCATCTGTCTTGAATTCCACAGAATAAGGACCAAATTCTGTAGGCTCTCTACATAAAAGACCATCTCAGTTTGTTTCTGTTAGGTTTTTTTTTTTATTTCACATCTTGCCATTTCCCTTTTCATACCTTCTTCCCATATTCTTTCAGGCCTTTGAACTTATTTCCCCTGCTGGAAGTTATAAGTACAATGAAAATCACCATCCTTTTCATCTAAGAGTATGGAACTAAGAGTACTGTGTGTGTGTGTGTGTGTGTGTGTGAGATACCTTCTTTCAGAACCATTCCTTCACCCTAACCCTCAATTCCCATAGCATTTTCTCTTGTTTCAAATATTATAACTTACATCTTTATGGTATGATAATTATTTTACTGCCCAGCTGTCTTCCACACTGGGTTTTCCTTCCTGAGTGATATTTTCATGATAAAAATGAATAGGAAATCACACAGCTGAGCTAGTTAGAACTTTGTGTAAAGTAAAAGCATCCATGGTCCGATCCTTAAAGTACACAATCAGTGGGATATCTTTTTTGACTGTGTAAAGCAGTTTATGCTTATTTCTTGTTTTTCAAGTGTCTTTAGAAAAAAAATCATCCCAGTTGAATAAATCCTGCCCATTTGGTTGGATATTAAGATATGAGAAATTATATGTCTAAAGTGGTCACAATTTTATCTCTTCCTAAGCTACACTTCATCCTACCACTTAACTAGCTAACTGTTCTTACTCTACTTGTCGAGCTTTTAAGGTACAATGTGTATGAGAAAGAGTCTTAATATGGAGATATACATGTATACTTACAGTTTGCAGTATGATAGTAATCCATACTTTCCTTTTGGAAAGGAAATATCAACATTTCATCTATCAGCAGCATGATTGGTATGATGTTTGCTGTTATTTTAGAATATGGTTGAATTCAGAGAGGAAAAAGTAAACCCCTTTAGAGGAATGAAAACTTTTCTCCATCACTAGAACAAAGACAGTTTCCACCAGAAGCAGCAGGAACTAATTATGGTTCTGAGGATCTGCCACCTTTTTGGGATATGTAGGTAGCATAGTTCTTTCTTATTTTTGGACTTTCTTAATAGGGTGGGAAAGTTGTAACTTAGGAGTTTCCCTATGTGGTTAGAAATTTTTTATTTTATTTTATTTATTTTAAATTTTATTATGTTATGTTAGTCACCATACAATACATCATTGGTTTTTGATGTGGTGATCCACGATGCATTGTTTTCGTATAACACCCAGTGCTCCATGCTGTACGTGCCCTCCTTAATACCCATC
>NW_027735068.1:0-310 GCF_054177405.1 Leptonychotes weddellii | reverse complement strand
GTGTTGTTTCAATACGAAGGAGTAAAGAGAACTGTGAAATTCTCCACTATGCTGGGGAGGAATCAGGCATTTTTCTACTTTGATAACCACGGTGTTCTCAAGCATATTACGCAATAGTTTCCCATGCTCCTGATTTAAGTTTAAAATTTCCAGGAAGACCAGAATGTGTCAATTAGTTAGGTCTTTGCTTTTTTTTTTTCCCTTTTTAGAGATTATGTAAGTTGTTTACTCTCACAAACAGCCAGAAAGGGTCCAAGTGCCGTTCTGTGGCCAGCACATCAATATTCCATATAGTCATTAATCCTTACGG
>NW_027735067.1:0-310 GCF_054177405.1 Leptonychotes weddellii | reverse complement strand
GCCCCCTCATTGACTGGCACCTCTGTGTCTGTTGGCTGAAGCACCTCAGTGGGACAGGCCAACCTCGCGCTGTCACCTCTGGTGCACCTGTCAGCCCTCCCCACCACCCCCTCCCCAGTTCTGCATCCTCCCCGGACCGCTTGGGCTTCTTGGAACCTTCTGCACCTTTGCACAAGATGTTTCCTCTGGGGTGTGCCACAGACACCCCACAATGCCGTGTCCCCTCCAAGAAGCCTGCCCCGCCACCCCCCAACATACCACTGGCACCGCGCATCTGGGGAACGGTGGCGGGAAGGGCTTCACTACGGGG
>NW_027735066.1:0-310 GCF_054177405.1 Leptonychotes weddellii | reverse complement strand
TTCCATACAGGCCCTCCCATGTTAGAAAACTGCCTCAGAAACCTTCAGTGGGTCAAATACCCTGTCTTTGAACAGTATGAGGAAGTAGACTATACCTGGGGCATACACTTGAACTTACTCTGCCCATTGAGATTCTAAGACTTTGATGAGGCCCATTTTAGTGCTATCTTATTCAACAAACAGTTCAATCCCACAAATATTGAGTAAGCAAGTACCATCTGCAAGACATTCATTCAATAAATATTTCCAACTTCAACTATGTATCATGCACGAGAGATTCACCTACAAGAAAAAGATGAAGAGAGATGGG
>NW_027735065.1:0-310 GCF_054177405.1 Leptonychotes weddellii | reverse complement strand
TTTCATTGGGTTTAATTTCATGGAAGAAACGTTTTTTTAGTCCTTTCCGTGTTCTCTGAATCTGACACAGTGGCCAAAACACTCGAGAAAGGTTCCTGACCACTCATGTCTCTCTCACCACATTCTTAGGACCGTCTACTATCCGCTTGTCTGCTCTTCAGTTTTTATTCCTGGTCTCCACTTCTGCCTCAGAAGTCCTGCCCCAGATTGAGAAGTGTGACTGTCCTTTAGGGCAGACATCACTCACCCCACCATGTCCTCTCCCATGGCTAATGTCACTCACCCCATCCTGTCCTCTCCCATGGAGGAT
>NW_027735064.1:0-310 GCF_054177405.1 Leptonychotes weddellii | reverse complement strand
TATTTATTTATTTAGAAAGTGTGAGCAGGGAGAGGGGCAGAGGGAAAGAGAGAGAGAGAATCTCAAGCAGACTCCTCACTGAACATAGAGCCTGACCCGGGGCTTGATCTCATGACCTGAGCCGAAATCACAGGTTGGATGCTTAACCAACTGAGCCACTCAGGGGCCCCTAAAAGAAAGTCTTTTTATTAAGAGTTTACAGAAATCCAGATTAAGAAAAGCTGGAAGCTGAACATGAGTTGGTGACCTTCCAGAATGATTCAGGTCTCAGGCAATGAAGAAGTAAGAAAGGAAACCAGGGTGTGGATTC
>NW_027735063.1:0-310 GCF_054177405.1 Leptonychotes weddellii | reverse complement strand
TCTCTAATTTCTCTCTGTTCCACTGGTATACACCTTATGATTGAGCTTACCTTTTGAAATACAAAGCTCTTAAAAATGATGGGAACTTGACTCTTCTGTTCCTGATCTTGATAATATGTGTCTTCTCTCTTGCACCATACAGATAAAGTTTTACAAATTCTGTTGATCATTCAGGGGACCAAATATTGGTTTCATTGATATTTCTTTTTCTTTTTTTTCATTGATTTCCACTTTTTTTTTTATTCTTATGTTAATCCCCATACATTACATCATTAATTTTAGATGAAGTGTTCCATGATTCATTGTTTGT
>NW_027735062.1:0-310 GCF_054177405.1 Leptonychotes weddellii | reverse complement strand
GTGTGGAATTCAAGATCGTCTTAATCCTGAAAGCTCATAAATATTGGTACTGATTTTAAAAAATCAGCCTCACAGAGGTTGACAAAACCTTTACTATCATTTTGGTGAAAACTGAAGTGACCCTTTTAATAACCTGCTTTTCTATAGGGAATAGTTGCCAAACCAGAGAAAAATATTTAGGAAGACCACACTGAAATTCCACAGACTATATACAAAGTAGCACTAAACTCACTAATTGCATAATTCATATATTTTTTTAAAGATTTTATTTTTATTTATTTGAGAGAGAGAATGAGATAGAGAGAGAGAT
>NW_027735061.1:0-310 GCF_054177405.1 Leptonychotes weddellii | reverse complement strand
GCCGGGGATCGTCCATTTTTTTCTAAGTTTAAGAAAAGCTAGGCAGATTTCTTGTAGGAAATACTTTAAATATTCAGATGCTTCATTCAAAGGGAAGTTATTCTATAGCTACACTGTGAGACATTCCAGTGACTTGAAAGGAAGAATCTAACACAATAGGACCAAGCCACTAAAATCAGTGCCGCCTGAATAATCTTAAAAGAATAATCCAGGATACCTGGCCATAGCATCAGGCTAAACCCAAGTGATCAGTTTTCTGTTGTTATTTTGTTTTATCAATTTTCCTTTAAGATTACTAAACGAAACCATT
>NW_027735060.1:0-310 GCF_054177405.1 Leptonychotes weddellii | reverse complement strand
TAGCCACTGGACCGACATCCCTCAGAGGAGCTGACTTCTAAAAGTTCCGATTTTGTGCTCCGCGGCTCTATCACTTGCCAGAAGCGGCCAACGGAGGCCCCTCCCCCGCCATCTGTCCTCCTGAATATCGCCTCGGATTCACTTCTCTGCACGTCCTACCTTCCAGAAAGTGGTCGCTGTTCTGTTCAGAGAGTTGTTGCTATTCTTTTCTTCGATCTCCTTTTGAGTTTGTAGGTGTTCAGAATGGTTTGATCCCTATCCAGCTGAATTCCTGAGACCAGACAAAATCCAGGTCTCCTACTCCTCCACC
>NW_027735059.1:0-310 GCF_054177405.1 Leptonychotes weddellii | reverse complement strand
CCACCGTTGCCCTTGGGCCTCGCTTTCCTCATCTGGAAAGGGGAGCAGGAGCGGCTCACCCCTGAAGGGCTGGGATGAGGTGCGCAGAGGGCAGGCCCGGCGCCCCGAGCCGGCGTGGCTTCCACGGCGGTGACACAGCTCTTCGTCCGGGAGCGGCCGGACGGCGCCCATCACCTGCCGCCTGACCCGCCGCGGGCCGCGAGTTCTCGAGCACGCGGGGGACCGTGTGTGTCTCCGGGACTTGCTCAGAGCCCCCGCCTCCTGTCCTGTCAGAGGCTGCGCGCACAGCGAGGGAGCGTCCCGCGTTTGT
>NW_027735058.1:0-4853 GCF_054177405.1 Leptonychotes weddellii | reverse complement strand
GGAGGATGGGTTAGCCTGGTGGTGGGTATTGAGGAGGGCACATTCTGCATGGAGTACTGCATGTTATGCACAATGAATCATGGAACACTACATCTAAAACTAATGATGTAATGTATGGGGATTAACATAAGAATAAAAAAAAAAAACCAGTCTCAGACACTAAGTAACTTCTAAGTCATTTGTCGAATGTGGGATTGGAATCAATGTCCTCCCATATCACCTCCATGAAGCAATGCATTTAAACTGCGTCATGATGCATTTAAGTTAAATGTAAAGATTCAAACCATTATAGACTGGTATGCATTGTGACCCATTAGTAGAGTAATTTATAAAGTCAGTGAGGTGATTTAAAATGTGGCCTCTTGTGTCTTCTAGCCTGAGGTTTGGATTTTGCTCACTTAAAGCTTTGTGACCTTGAGCAAGGTACCTAACTTTTTCTTGTATTTCTGATTACTCACTTGTAAAATTAGGATAGTAATAGCATCTACCCCATAGGTCGTTGTAGACATATAAATACTACATGTCAAGTACAGTGCTTGAGGCAAGTCCTCAAATATCTTAGCCAGTAAATATGTACCATTCACAAGAGATCTTATAAAATAGAAAAGATAAATCATCTGCCTAGGTTCTTGAAGTGTGATCCAGAATCCCCCAGGGGCCTATAACTGGGTTTCTGTGAATCTGTGAGCCACCCAAAATTACATGGAAAATTTTGTGGGAAAGAGCATCTTACTAGGGAGAAGGTGTATAATCTTATCACATCCTTAAAGGTATCCCTGGCTGAAGTCTACTTCTTCCAAACAATCTCCCACCAACACAGCCCGGTCCCCAATAGCAGTCCTCTGTATCAGCCTACATCCACGCACCTCCTCAGGACCACCCTTTGTCCCTGCTGGGGGGTCTTACGGCCCCCTCTTTCACTAGAGCTGAGTCTGCCCTGGGCTGTCAAACCAGCCAATTTCACTACATGAGAATAATCTAGTCTAACAACAGGTTGATAAATCCATAAATACATTTTATCACTGAATTGACCAGTTTGGCTTAATTAATCAGTTGGACTACTGAATTAATCAGAACTATTCCAGTTTCAAGAGACGGAAATCCAACTCACACTTAATAAAAAGAATAGAACTTGTTCACCCAGATAAGTCCAGGAGTGCATCTGATTTGAAGCAAGAATATATCCAGGTGCTCACACAATATCATCGGGAATCGTTCTCCATCTCTTATCTCTGCTTTATTCTGGGTTGGCTTCAGTCTCGGGTGCTCAGGTGGCAACGATGAAGTCCAGCAGCTCGGAGCCAGTAACCCCAGGAAAAAAGAGAGCTCCTCTTTCTCAACAGTTCCAGCCATGCTTCCAGATCTACACCTATCCGCCCACTTGGTCATTGGTCCACCCCTGAACACCAATTGCGGGGGCCAAGGAGATAGAAAGCTCTGATTGGTTAGCCCTGGTCCCGCCTCTGGAGCTCTGATTGGTTATCCCCAGTCCCGCCTCTGGAGCTCTCATTGGTTAGCTCTGGTCCCGTCTCTGGAGCTCAGATTGGTTACCCCCGGTCCCGCCTCTGGAGCTGGGCGATGGAATCACCCACACAGAACCGCATGGGTTAAGAGTTGGGGAAGGACGGTTTCCAGAGAAAATTGGTGTGTTGTTACCAAAAGAAAGAGAGATGGATTTTAGATTGGACAACTGTTTGTTTACCCGTTATCAGCCATCTCAAAGACACAGCTTCTGTGTTGGTGTATCCGAGTCTTTTCTGAGGGAGACAGCCTAGCCCAGTCCTGATTGAGCCGCACCACGCCACAGGAGCGGGCGAAAGACTTCCCAGCCCACGGATGGCTGCTGTCTTCTCCAACAGATAAGCCCCGCAGACCCGGCTTCTGCTACTTACCTCCACTCAGTATCTCTCCACTGAGGTTTTCAAAGCTCCTATTAGCCTGTCAAAAGGAAAGGATTAACATGTATTTTGATTTCTGTTGAAAACACGTTGTTTCAGAAATAAAGTTGGCATGGCAGGCATCTTGGTTGATTTAATCTCTGACACAGAAGCTTATTTATAGCATCACAGCCTTCTAAATGTTTAAAAACTCAAGCATTATAAGCCTGCTGTGCTTTTCCTGTGAAGTATGGAACAGCACTGAATGAATAATGCCACCTGAGCCAGCCGCGCAGGCGCGCTCCAGAATCAAACACAGCTTTCATCGACCTTCTGCTGACGCGGGGTCCGTCCTGGGGGATGTTCCCCGGGCCCCCCAGCCCGCCATCCAGGAATGGAAGTCCTGAAGGGAATGGGCTGGTCCCTGGACCTCCCTTTTCCAACCTGCTTCCCCGCGTCTCTTCCAAATCCTCTCCGGGATGGCTGGACGTGTCTCTGAATTGGATGAGCTTCTCTGTGCTGCATCTCCCTCCAAGAAAACCCTTTCTCCTGGCCATCCAGTTCCACCAAGTCCAATGTATCAAGAATATTTTTTGATAAATGGTATTAAAGCAACTGAAGCCACTCTCCTCATTTTCCAGGTCAAAGGGAGTGTCACCCAGTACATTTTCCCCCCACAACTAAATCTCACTAAAAATAGATATTGGTGGTGGACCTGGGTTAATTTAGGCATTTAACCCTGCCTTCCTGTCACAGGAAAAATTGATTATACTCAAGTTAAAAGGTAGGTTGTTTGGTGTGTATTTAAAAGAGCCAGGCAGTGGCATCCTTCTGGGCAGAGGATCCCCAATAGCTATGACAAGTATAAACATTTAATATTAGTTTATAGGCAAGCATCAAAAGCCTCGATGCTATGACCTGTGAAGGGTGTATTTTGGTGATCAAGGATCAGAGGGGTTTTTGTTTTGTTTTGTTTGTTTTGGTCTTTTGTTTTGGTTTTAGGATCTCAGTTGTCAGAGGTTATGGTTTTGACGTTTAGACAAAAAAACAGGTTGCATAGATTTTAGATCAAGCTCACTCCCCCTCTTTCTGGAATCTGGATATAAAAATAGGTATTGCATACCAGGACATAGAATACAAAACAGCTAGAAAATCTCCATTCTTAATCACAGGTTGATTACATAAAAGTTCTCATCAGGGGAAGAAAGTTCTTACAGCCAGGCCAAGAACCTCTTGGAAGAAGCACAAGACAGCCCTGGTGAATTACTGACACTGAGTATTACTACAGTGGCCACACTTCTGAGCCAAAAATCAGGGCAAGTGCACTGAAAAGCATAAACGTTCTTATGCGGGTAAATATTGAAAGGAGGACCATCACAGAAAATGCACCCCTATGCTAAGAGGACACAGAATAGCATCTCGGCCTTAGGGTTAGATTACAAATGCATCAATTATGTGACCATGCGCGGGTCCCTCTTCCCCCAACAAACCTCCATTTCTACATCTGTAATGTGGATTCTGTAATGGCAGTAATCACCCCTTACCTTCTCCCTAAGGTTGTCATGAAATACTGAATGGTAAATAAGGTTTCTCTGTGTCATGGAAACCCTTAAGATTTAAGACAATAAGGGACACCTGGGTGGCTCGGTCAGCCAAGTGGCCAACTCTTGATTTCGGCCCAGGTCATGATCTCAGGGTCCCGGGATTCAGCCCTGTGGCGGGTTCGGCGCTCAGCGGGGAGTCTGCTGGAGGATTCTCTCCCTCTCCCTCTGCCCCTACCCCCCGCTTGTACTCGATCTCATTCTCTCTCTCTCTCTCTCTCTCTCAAATAAACAAATCTTAAAAAAAAATTTAAGACAATAACATAGGTGTCAAATCACCCCTGTGGAACATGCTTAAGAAATTGTAAAACTGATTTTTTTTTTTAACTCTTGGCTCATTGACAATCTTGAAGAAAGGCAAGAAGTATGATTGAGAAGGCCAGTACTGAGGTTCTAGAAAAATCTCTGGTGTACACTGATGGGTGTTCAGCATCAAAAGCCATGGTACCAGCAATTTCCACTGGGAAAAGCAGCCAATAGAAAGACAAGCAATGGGTAGCTTTGGAGGGTGTCGCCAGCATGGCTGCCCTTGGGTCATCTGTGGAGATGGACACTATGGTCCCAGTAAGACACAACAGAGAAGGAAATGGCTGGTATATAGGGGTGCAAGCTCTTGGATCTCACAGGATTCCTCCTAGATAGCTGTTTAAGAGGAATATGATGGGGCTGGATATCCCACAAGGCAGATCCAATCAGAGCTAAAGCAATGTGGTTGTTTGGAATCTGACTTTTTCCTCTATGCTAGCGTGGCCTAAGCATGAAGATTCCAATGGATGTGCAAACACTTGACCTATAGAAAATGCTCTATGATGAAAGGGAGCAGCTCATTGAGGTAATCAGCTGGCAACATCTGTGAAGGCAGTGCCGGTGACCGGCAACAGGACCCAAAGCCTGGAAGGGGAAGAACGGAGATAGAGCCCCTTGAAGGAATTGATATCAGCTGGGCACGGCAAGTCTCTTTCAGGGGTGATATGATGGCCAGAGATGGAACCTGGAGAAAAACGTGACTATTAAGGCAGGCAGTTGCCAGAGTTTTCCATGAGAGGAATGAAAAGAATGGAGAAGCCCATAAGACTTCAGCTTATTAAGAGTTTAGCTTCTTTCACAGACCCTCTCAATGCAAATATAAGTGGAAAGGAATTTCCCCAAAGGGAAGAAAAAGCTATATCCAGACTCCTCCAAAGCAAGAGAGAACTTGGGCAGAAAAAGCAAGTCAACCAAGAACGGAAGAAGGCAAGAAGAGGGGGGTGTAGACAATTAAGATCCTGATTCCTTTCTTAATCGCAGGAAACAAACTGAGTGTTGTTGGAGTGGGGGGTGGGGTGGGAGGGATGGGATGACTGGGTGATAGACACTGGGGAGGGTATGTGCTCTG
>NW_027735057.1:0-310 GCF_054177405.1 Leptonychotes weddellii | reverse complement strand
GTATTATTTGTTTCAGAGATACAGGTCTGTGATTCAACAGTCTTACACAATTCACAGCGTGAGCGCCGTGAATTGAATAAGTGGTTTTTAAATAAGTTAGTGAATAAATGAAAATAAGGGCACTCAGAGGTGTTTTTTTTTTGGTTGTTGTTGTTTGTTTTTTTTTGAGAGAGAGAGAGACAATGCAAGAGAGAGAGAGAGCACACATGGGGGTGGGGGTGAGAAGGGGCAAGGGGAGAGGGAGAATCTTAAGCAGAATCCACGCCCAGTGTGTTGCCCAAGATGGGGCTTGATCTCCTGACCCCGAGAT
>NW_027735056.1:0-310 GCF_054177405.1 Leptonychotes weddellii | reverse complement strand
TTTAACTATAATTAGTTACCTTCAATAGTCACATGTGCCTGGTGGCTTTCATACTGAACAGCACTGTTCTCAGGTCTTACCAAATGATCCAAACAAAATCCATGAACTTTTCCCAATGCTCACTCTCCAAGTCATCTTTCCAACATTCAACACTCTCTGAGATTTCTCTTAGCTGTTGATATACCATCCTGTTCTCTTCCTATCTCTGTTTTCACTTTTCTTGACTCAACATTCTCCTTTTGTCCCCAAATGATTGAGTGTAACACCTAAGGCTAGGTCTCATTCTTCTGCACTTCAAACCCAAAACTAA
>NW_027735055.1:0-310 GCF_054177405.1 Leptonychotes weddellii | reverse complement strand
GGAGAAATGTCTGTTCATGTCTTCTGCCCATTTTCAATTGGATTATTTGTTTTGAAGGGTTGAGTTGTATCAGTTCTTTATATATTTTGGATACTAATCCTTTGTTGAGTATGTCGTTTGCAAATATCTTCTCCCATTCAGTAGGTTGCCTTGGTTTTGTTGGTTATTTCCTTTGCTGTGCAGAGGTTTCTATTTTGATGAAATCCCAATAGTTTATTTTTGCTTTTGTGTCCCTCGTCTCAGGAGACAGATCTAGAAAGATGTTGCTATGACCGATGTCAGAGAAGTTACTGCCTGTGCTCTCTTCTAG
>NW_027735054.1:0-310 GCF_054177405.1 Leptonychotes weddellii | reverse complement strand
GCATGTGATTCTTTGGTTTAAATGCAGTCATTTTGTATAATGATATATTTAACATTCTTTATGATATTATGAGTTTTTCACCAGAAAGGAAAATTATTAAAAGCCCAGAGGTCCTTAGAGCTGGACAGCTTGTATGTGCTATTTCATTCATGTTTGTCTTTTCAGATAAAAATTACTCCAGAAATTCTTGTGTTTTAATGTGGTTGCTAACTTGAAATATCACCAACATGCAAAGACATTCTTCAGGAGACATCATATGCTATTTTGTACAGTATTGTCAAACCTGAAAGTTTCAGAAACACTTTATTTC
>NW_027735053.1:0-310 GCF_054177405.1 Leptonychotes weddellii | reverse complement strand
TATAGATTGCTGAGTGAGCCTGGGAGCAACAGAGCCTGGCTTTGTTGAGGTTGTTCTCATGTGGAGGGCAGTTACTTCCTCTCCTTGTCCATCTTTCCAGAATGCCAAGTAGAGGCAAGGGCGACTGCACGCCTCGCCAGACGCATATTACAGTAATAACAACCATCACCATATTGAGGAACTTAGAGAAGTCTCATTTGTTGGCCTGGGTGAGCTCGGGGGAGCTCCTCCTTCCTCCAGATGTGGTCTTGCAGCAGAGCCGTGGTACTGAGTAAAGGTGGCCCAATGGAGTGTGAACTATTAGAAGAAC
>NW_027735052.1:0-310 GCF_054177405.1 Leptonychotes weddellii | reverse complement strand
GACCCTGCAGTGGGCGGCAGTGACCACCCAGTCCTCGCTGATGAGGGAGCCCCCGCAGAAGTGGAAGCCAGTGCTGTCCTGGAGGAAGACGGGACGGGTCAGTGCTGGCTGGACACCAGCAGCCCCCAGCCTGGCCCTGGGTGGGCCAATACCCCCGTGTGTCCTCCACTCAGGGGCAGAATTCCCCCCTCCCCTGCAGGGACACCTGCCAGGGCCAGGAGCCCGGGACAGCGTCCTCCCCATTGACAATCCTGGACAGGCCACTCAGCACGGGATGGATGGTGGGGACCCCGCAGTCTGGTGGGGGGGG
>NW_027735051.1:0-310 GCF_054177405.1 Leptonychotes weddellii | reverse complement strand
GGACCTCTTGGCTGGACTCCTTGTTCTGTTCCCGCATCTAAATCTTAACGAAGGTAACTCTCAGAAGACTCGGGCAGGGAGGGGAAGGGAACGTGCAGGCAAACTTTGAGTAGCTCCCAGAGATGTCTATAGTGGATTTTCGTTCATTTGCCAAGTCAGGCACATTTGTGGGAATTTCTTATGTCACTCCTTCACATTTTGAAATATCGAATACAATGTAGATAAAATCAAGACAGTGCTTAATATAATCCTGGCCTAACAGTGTAAATCTTCGCATTTTCGATCTATCCAGTTAGATGTAACCCCATGT
>NW_027735050.1:0-310 GCF_054177405.1 Leptonychotes weddellii | reverse complement strand
CTCATTCCTTTTGATGGCTGCATAATATTCCATTGTATATATATACCACATCTTCATTAGAATAATATTTTTATATTCTGTTTTCTTCACTGACTAATTAAAGGGACTGGCAAAATTTCAGTGGACAATTTTTCATAGTAATTCAATGTATGATTTCATTCTGTCTTCATTCAACATTCACTTAGCCATTTATTGTGTACTTCTGGTGTTGCAAGTACAATTCTTGGTTTCAGGGACACAACATTGGAAATGTCATGATTGTTTCCCTGGTGGCATTCAGTATCCGGAGAGGACAACATCAGTAACAAAT
>NW_027735049.1:0-310 GCF_054177405.1 Leptonychotes weddellii | reverse complement strand
AGTCAACACATGTTAAGCATGCATCCAATAAAACAGTGACAAAATATATTTTTAGAAATCCTAACACATTGTTCCTTATACATGTACATAAATACTTTAATTCAATATTATTAAAGTAATTTTATAAATTCCTAAAACCTATAGGAAAAGAAAACCGAACTGATAAAAGACACAGTCAATTTACAGAAGAAATTTAAATGGCAAAAAAAAAAAAATGGGAAGATGCTCAATCTCACTAATAATAAAAGAAATGCAAATTAAAATTGAAATACTTACCATTGTTAAATATGAAAAAGCAATCTGATCGGCT
>NW_027735048.1:0-310 GCF_054177405.1 Leptonychotes weddellii | reverse complement strand
AGTCTGTGGGAAGGCGAGAGAGACAGACTAACCCACGACTGACCCAGAGTCCTGAGATTCTAGGAAGGGCAGAGCTGGGGAGGAAGATTGGAGGAGGAACTTACTTCTTTTTTTTTTTTTTTTTAAAGGAACTTACTTACGTTTTTTGGCGCAAGACAGCCTAAGACAGCCCTGAAGATTTGAACCTGAGGGAAAATGCGGCCACCCGGCAGAGGCTTGAAAATGCCAACTGTTTGCCTAACTCTCTTATTTTTCCTTCTTATCATTGTCTAAACGTGATTTTCCATGGTAGCAATCAATGAATGTGTGT
>NW_027735047.1:0-4854 GCF_054177405.1 Leptonychotes weddellii | reverse complement strand
AAAAAAAAAAAAAGTGCTATGAGATTGAAACCTATGAAATAGTTTTAAGCCACTAAATTTATGGTAATATTGGTATACAACAATAAATAACTAATGTAGGTATTTGTTGATTCTGCTAGATACTAAGTATGTCTACTCTAATTGTGTATTCCAGAACTGGAAAAGCAAATACACGGTAGGTTTGGGGACTCACTGAGGCCAGTGTGAGATAGACTTAAGTTAAAAATTAACTTCATTTCCTGACCTCCATAAATCCTTGCTCAGAATATTGGACCATAGTGGCATTTTGGTTATCCAAGAATTGTGTCAGTTGGAGTTTAGTAACATTATAAAATCTGATGCACAGTGATCCTAGTAAATGTCCATAGGAAGATTACAAGAAAGATTGAAAGTATAATTTTGACATTATAGAAGAGCCCTTATTCAAGGGGACCAAGCTTATATTTTATTCACTGAGATCTGGATATGTAAACTGACCCAAGCCTGGGGATTGGTTGAGGGACTATGACTCCCTGTGTTAGGGACTCAAGTCAGACTTTTGTTCACAGGACCTAGAGCTTTTCTATCTGTATAAATCCAGTAAGAATTTAGTAGTCTACTTATCTACTTCATAGCTAGAAACACTGTGACCAACCAGCCAGTCCCATAGGTCTCTGTGAGTCAGAATATTCTGACACTGTTTTAATTCTGTTGTTCATTATAATAACCAGGCTCTGGTGGTAACCTTGTCTTGCTTTGGTGATTTAGTTTCCTTCACTTAGCTCCTGCCACTCCATGGTCCCATCATCCCCTTTATGTTCAGACACCCCACTTCACTAGTAGAATTTCCCTCTGTAATTTCTGACCAGGATACCTGGGTGACTCAGATGGTTAAGCGTCTACCTTCGGCTCAGGTCATGATCTCCATGTCCTAGGATCGAGCCCCACGTCAGGCTCCCAGCTCAACAGGGATTCTGCTTCTCCCTCTCCCTCTGCCTCTGCCTCTCTCCCTGCTTGTGCCCTCCCTGTCTCTCTCTCTCTCTCTCTCTCTCAAATGAATAAATAAAAAAATCTTTAAAAAAATTTCTGACCTACACTGAAGAGGCACCATATAGTCCTTCAAGAATGCTGGGGCCCCCATCACAGCAATGGTGAAAAGGTATGTCCTCTGCCACCTGTCTGGTGGGTAAGTGGGTCTTTTAAGATAAATTCTAATATTTCAGTTTCCCTAGGCCTTAGAATACCACATCTATGCTATTCCAAATATGTACAAGTTATCTACTGCTATATAACATTACAACAATATTAGCAGATCAAAACAACATATGTTTATTATCTTAGAGTTCCTGCAGGTCAGGAGTCTGAGTATGGCTGTAGCTTGGTCCTCTGCAAGGCTATAATCAGATGTTGGGTATGGTTGTGGTCTTACCTGAGGCTCACCTGGAAAATGATCGACTTCCTCATTCTGTGGTTCTTTATAAAAATAGTGACCATTATCATTAATCTCATTCTTACTGGTTCTTTGACTTGACAACCTGGGTTCTTCCCCCTTGTGATTGAGATATTCCCCCTTGACATTTAGGTTTGCTCTGTTGTATAGAGTATTTTATTTCTGTGTTCTTCATAGACCTTTTTTTTCTGGCTGTCTTCTCTTAAATACCACTGTTTAGCTTATAAAATTCTGATATTATATGGATAATCACTGTAAAAGTGGGACTCTTTCTTGTGAAGTGACAAAAATACAAATCAAAGTAGTGTAAGCCATAATAGAAACTAATTGGCTAACAAAATTGGAAATATTGGGAAGGCAAAATTTGGAGACTCAAAATATCATTGACTCTTTATATGTGTGGGGAGGGGATGGGCGTGTCACAACTGGAAGAGAGCTACTTATATCTAATGAGTAGAGTGTGGGACTCCTGCTAAATCTACAACATATAGGACAGTTCTTCACAGCAAAGAATTCTCTAGACAATAGTGGGCTGGGACTGAGAAAGAAATTACACAAAGAGATTGCACACTTTCCACACAGCTTCCATTAAGTCCAATACATTATAGACTCCCAAGCAAAGCCATGACCATCCCCACTCTCTGCAACGATATGAAATAAGATGTTCGGTAGAACCCTAACTGTAGTTATTACAGATATTACAGATGTTGTTAAATCAATATCTGATATTCAACTCTCCCTCCTACACTAATTATTTCAGATTTTTCTCACCTTTACCTGTATTTCAACTGTTATAAATTGCTTAGTTCGTGGAGTAACCAGAAATCTATGAGAGTTTCTGAGTCTTAGTTGTCTTCACTGTATCACACTGCTACTGGTTGTAATGGTATAAATTAAGAAAACTTGATTTTAAATACCCTACATATCCTACTTTGTATATCAGAAATAAAACCACTGCTGCAGTGATCAAGACTTGTACTTCTAGAAGTGTCATGTAAAGCCTATGATTAACAATAACGCCAAACACAGTAGATGGCATTTGGTTAATACAATCAGTGGCAATATTAAAACATGACAGATTGGTATTTTATTTGCAATACGTTTGAGAAAGCTTTTTTTCTTAACATTTAGATGAGTTGTGGTGAAGCATCAAAGGAAAAAAAAAGATTCTTGGGTTAATTTAGGAATGTAACATCCTTGAATAATGTTAGAAATAGGGAGAAATTTCAAGGCTAATACAAATGACAGTCACCTCTCAGGTTAACAATTCTAAACTTCACCCTCTGGTGATATCAATGTGATCAAACCCCTTTGTGCTTTGTAACTTGACTTAGAAGCTGTCCCGAAAATTTGAGTTTAGGCTAAAACATTGTAACACCTCACTGACAAATACAGTAATAACTCTTAATTTTCCCTTTTAAATCTGTTGGTATCTCTCCTATAAATAAGATGAGAAGTTATGTTATGGCTAATGAATTAGGAGTATAACCTCACTTACCCTGTGAGTTTTGCTTATACAGTATAGTAAGGATATGTTGTCTCCCTTCTACCTAGATGGAGTAAAAAGAAAAACCCCTGCCTGGGAATATGATCTGGCCTAACCTAGAGAAAATCATGCACATGTTGGGCTAATTTAGGTACTGAAGACCTCCAATTGCATGCAGTCAGTGTCCTTCAGAAAGTTATCCCATTGCAGAACATAATATCTTTCAATATATTCAGTGTCACAGTTTTTCTCTTTATTACTGGGACAGATTGTTACTCTGTGGTTGAGGACCAGAAAGGCAGTTGACTTAATTTTAGAAACCACGTCCTAAGAACAATTTATTTAAATATTAATTTAAATATTTACTCTCAGTGTTCTGACAAGCCCCCACATAGGAGAAGGTTGTGGGAGCTGAAACCTGCTGAAGGAACAGTATATCCATTTCTTCCATCTCACATCACTCTGCAGCATATGCTTGTTTATTGAAATAATAGGAAGAATAGCATTTGGTATATAAAAATGTTCTCTCTTCTCCCTCTGGCATATTAATAAATTGTACTTATGGTGTTTTCTAATGTTATATAAAAGTTCCTCTTGGGTTTTGTGTATTTTTTTTGTTTAGAACTTTTTTTTTTTTTTTTTTTTAGCTCCTGGAAACTAAATTTAGACCAGTAGTTCCCAATTCCGCTGATACATGAGAATATACATGCAGAGCCAAAGGAGATTTCTAAAGCTCAGGTCCCACCTCATACATTGCTATTATATAGTAAGTTTATCCCATATGTCTTGGGATGTCTGTTCTCAATACTTTTTCATTTTTACATTTTGTTCATTCTAATGAGCAGGCAAGATTGAGAACCATTGGTGCAGTTACAGCTGTGTGTAGGCAGTGTGGGTGGGAAGCAGATTTTGAATTGACCCTGCTCTGCATAATATTGTAAACCTAGATCTGTTGTAGACACAAGACTATCAAGTTATGTTCATTTCAAGGATTTTTTTTCTGTCTTCAGTAGTAAAGTGGGTTTAATTTTCTCCCAAAATGAATGCCCTCTCAGATAAGTGATCTCATTTAGTATTTATGCACTGGATTACCAGAGGAACACTCATTCTGATTCTCACACTAGTGGGGAGATCTCAGAAGGGACTGTCATTGTTACTCCACAGTTCACCTCAAACTTTCCTTATGAAGTTTTCCTATTGTATCAGTCTAGACTTAATAACTTAAGACTGTAAGGAATAATACATCACATGGATCATTTGCTGGGCTGAGAGATGAGTTGAAGGATAAGACCAAATCCAGAGGGAGGGAAATAGTTTTCTTAAAGAGATAAAGAGGTTTGCACTTTGTGATTTTAAAGCAAGAAACTACCTCTACTTGACAAGTGGTCCTGAGCAGATACAAGTAAGAGTAGGTGCTTTATTGTTTTTGAGATTTGCCTCTACAGAAAGCTAAACATCTCTTGTTATTTCTACATTGGATTATGGGGATTCTCAGAAATTAAGTGGTTTTCAACTATTCTTCATTTCCTTAAAAGAAAATTGGAATTCCTTTTGGTAACTCCTATTCCTTTATTAAGAGTGTGATATTGCCTTTCCAATACAGAATGGCAATGTTGTGAACAAAGGAATCATAAAAGAAGTGTGCCCTGTACCACATTATTTTCACTGCCAATGTTCTTATCATGTAGGTAGCATCCTATCAGGGGAAGAAAGTTGATTGTGATGAGAAAAAAATTGAGAAAGCTAAGAGTGTATTAGAGTTCTTCAGAGAGAACTAATAGGATATGTATCTATATTTACATCTATATCTATCTGTATATATATTTATTGTAAGGAATTGGCTTAAATGACTATGGAGGCTGACAAATTCTGAAATCTGCATTATACAAACTGTTGAGCTGGGAGAACTGATTGGTGTAAGTTCCAGTGTGAAGGCTCG
>NW_027735046.1:0-310 GCF_054177405.1 Leptonychotes weddellii | reverse complement strand
GTGTGCCTCTTGCTCTTTCTGGGCTTATTCCTTCACTCTCTACACTTCCCGTCAAAGGGGCACAATGAGGAGAAATATCTATTTGAGGAGAAAGGGCTTTGAATTCCCTGCGGCCAGAACAATTTGGATTTGTCAGCTGGTGGAGAATTTCTGGAATGAACAGGAAGGCCTTTGCAAAACTATGCAACAGTTTACATTGGTCATGTGAAGTGTTTGTCCAAAACAGAGCAAGTTAAAGACCAAATTCTTTTCCCACTGGGGCCTGTGGACAGTGGATTTAAAGAGAAGAACTGTAAAGTCTTCCAAATAT
>NW_027735045.1:0-310 GCF_054177405.1 Leptonychotes weddellii | reverse complement strand
AAGAAATCTGTCTAAAGTTTAGTCAAGCTGAGGGGACATTAACCCACAGCTAATCTATTCTCTAATAACTCTTTCTGTCTGTAACTCTCAGATCTCTAATGGAGATTCCCCCTCTTCCTTGAGAGAGTCATCTGATCACTCAGGACACTCTATTTGTCAATCAAACTGAGTTAGAGGAATCACACTGCTAAATGCAGTGGTTTCATATGATTTCATGTTTATGAGTGTTTACATACATAGGCCAGAAAACACCTACGTGGTGCAGGTACTCACAGAACCCTTCACATGCTAGAGTGTTTTATACCATGTT
>NW_027735044.1:0-310 GCF_054177405.1 Leptonychotes weddellii | reverse complement strand
TGCGCGAGTCGACACCCCAGTCCTTCCACCAGCCGTCTGTTGCAGCTGGGAGCCATGTGGTGGGGCAGAGCCCGGCAGAGCCCGCTGTCCCCCTGTCCGCCTGGCCCATGCGGCGGGGCAGCTGGGGACGACGTCCGGTTCCATGGGGGTCTCTGTGCTCCTGCCGCATTACTGGTGGGGCTGCTGCCTCTGGGCCCCAGGGAAATGAGGGGCAGGTGGCTGGAGCTGGGCCCCTTGGCGGACGGAAGGCGTTGCCAAGTGTGCGTTGGAAGCCTCGGGTCCCCTTCCTGCAGCGGGCAGATAATGTCGC
>NW_027735043.1:0-310 GCF_054177405.1 Leptonychotes weddellii | reverse complement strand
TAAAAACAGATTCTCTCCCTTTGCCCCTCCCCCACTCCCAGCTTGCACACTCTCTAAAAAAAAGAAAATTTAATATTATCTAGGCAGTCAATAGTGAGTTGTATTTCTCACTTTAGAAAGTTTATGACCTACTCAAAATAGATTGGTCCTATTGTAGATAAAAATTACAAATAGATATTTCAATTTCTTTTCCCTACTTTAAGAAAACGTGTGGTGATATTTTGCTCTCTTTTTTAAAAGTAACTGTGTTGCTATGGATTGGGATAAAGATGGAGATATCCTAGCAGTGATTGCTGACAAATCTAGTTGC
>NW_027735042.1:0-310 GCF_054177405.1 Leptonychotes weddellii | reverse complement strand
ATTATCGTGAATTCAGACAACGCTTACGTAGAGTAATGGAAGATCAGTATTTTATATCCCTTCAAGGAAAGCCGGATTTTAAAAATAATTAGAAGCATGTGCCTAGGGGCGCTTAAAAAAGTAGGTCAGAAGTAGTTGTTTTAGGGGCGCCTGGTGGCTCAGTCAGTTGTGTGTCTGCTTTCGGCTCAGGTCATGGTCCTGGGGTCCTGGGATCGAGTCCCACATCGGGCTCCCTGCTCAGCAGAGAGCCTGCTTCTCTCTCTCCCTCCCGCTCATGCTCTCTCTCAAAGAAATAAATAAAAATCTTTAT
>NW_027735041.1:0-310 GCF_054177405.1 Leptonychotes weddellii | reverse complement strand
GGGGTCTTGATTCCTTACAAAAAGACTAGATCCAATCCTATTTCATGCTTAGATCCCAAAGTCCAGGACTGTTTTTTCCATAAATTTACTTATACCAAGAAAATCAGGGGTACCTGGGTGTCTCAGTTGGTTAAGCATCTGACTTCTGATTTTGGTTCAGGTCAGGATGTCAGGGTTGTGAGATCAAGCCCTTTGTCGGACTCCAAGCTCAGCAGGGAATCTGCTTGAGATTCTCTCTCTCCCTCTGCCTCTCCCCCTTTTCGTGTGTGCTCTCTCCCTCTCTCTCAAACAAATCTCTCTCTCTCTCTCT
>NW_027735040.1:0-310 GCF_054177405.1 Leptonychotes weddellii | reverse complement strand
TCCAAACTAACAAAAGCACGTATGCCTTCTAAGTGGCTTTGATAAGCATTAATTTTAAAGATTTTATTTATTTATTTAAGAGAAAGAATGAGATAGAGAAAGAGCATGAGAGGGGGGAGGGTCAGAGGGAGAAGCAGACTCCCCGCTGAGCAGGGAGCCTGATGCGGGACTCAATCCCAGGACTCCAGGATCATGACCTGAGCTGAAGGCAGTCGCTTAACTGACTGAGCCACCCAGGTGCCCCTTGATAAGCATTTTAATAGAAGTAACTCCTATATTTAATATGTGGTCATGATTGGGTTATAGCCAC
>NW_027735039.1:0-310 GCF_054177405.1 Leptonychotes weddellii | reverse complement strand
TGCCTTAAAGAGCTTTTAATCCTGTAACATAAATTTTTACTATGCAAGGGGAAATGGAAGGGCTGCAGAAACGAAGAGGACCAATTATGGGTTCAGTAAATCAGCCAAGAAATACTTTTGTGCAACTACTGTTCATCCTTTGCACTACTGTATTATTCAGGGGTACTATCCAACATCTCAGAATACTTGCATCTCTACTCCTATTAACATTTTATACAATATAAATAGCACACATTTTGATTACTCATGAATACAAGTATTATATTAAAAATACATTCCAAATATCAAATAACAATGCCTAACACATAAG
>NW_027735038.1:0-310 GCF_054177405.1 Leptonychotes weddellii | reverse complement strand
TTTTTTTTTACCCCTTAGGTAGCATAGGGTGACTAGAATGGACCAGAGTTGGGTATTTCTCTTTCCTCAGGTCATTTATTTTTTTATATATTTATTTATTTAAATAATCTCTACACACAATGTGAGGCTCGAACTCACCACCCTGAGATCCAGAGTCATACACTCTTCCGACTGAGCCAGCCAGGCACCCCTTCCCTCAGGTTTAGACTCTAATAAAACACAGCAGCTTAGGCTTTGCTTAAATAGTTTCTCCTAGGGCAGACATTATTAAGAATAGAATGCTGTGGTATATTTCAAAATGTTTCCTTTT
>NW_027735037.1:0-310 GCF_054177405.1 Leptonychotes weddellii | reverse complement strand
TGACTGTCTCCCATTGGCTGGGCTGTGACTTTCTCATTGGCTAGGCTGTGAATGTCTCTCATTGGCCAGACTGTGGCAGTCTCTCATTGGCTGGGCTGTTGCTGGGGGAGAAGGAAACCTTCCTTCTTCCTGCTGGGATGGTAGAGTGGCAGCTAAGGTAATATCCAGGTGCAAGGTGCCTCTCTTCCTGTTGGGTCTGCGGTTGACCGGGAGTGGTAGGGCCGGAGCCCCCCCTGCCTGCCTCCAGACTCCGTTCTAAAGGACAAAAAAATATATCTGGAAAGTGGAGAGAAACCCTGCATCACTGTCA
>NW_027735036.1:0-4854 GCF_054177405.1 Leptonychotes weddellii | reverse complement strand
TCTGAAAAACAAACTGAGGGTTCTAGAGGGGAGGGGGGTGGGAGGATGGGTTGGCCTGGTGGTGGGTATTGAGGAGGGCACGTTCTGCATGGAGCACTGGGTGTTGTGCACGAACAATGAATCATGGAACACTTCATCTAGAACTAATGATGTAATGTATGGGGATTAACATAAGAATAAAAAAAAAATTTAAAAAAAATTTGTACCTCAATAAAGCCGAAAATAAAGAACTAATCCCAAAAAAAAAAAAAAAAAGCTCTCCTTGTGGAAAGAAAGTGCAAAATGATTGTTAATCTTGATAATCTGCTCAAAGGAAACTAGTCTTCAGAGACTAATATTTCAAACTAAGGGAAAACAGGCTGCCAGAAACAAGGGCAAAAGAAATCCCTCAACATGATATTCAATTTGGAACACAATTTATGTAAAATATCTTAAGATGGGCATGCTTTTGAGCTACAGTGAATGAATTTTAATTGGAGATGGAGCAATTAATTATAATCAATAAACTCAATGATGCATTATCTATTAAGATATCAAAGAAATAATTTACTCTAACAAATATTTATTGAACACTCCGCTAAGATTTATGAAGGATGCAAATAAGGCAACATATTGTCTCTGCTCTCAAGCAACTTACTCTCTGAAGAAAATGTCTTGTTGTGCTTGCAAATGCAGTTTCTGGAGGAAAGAGAAGTGGAACTAGACAGGAAAGCTAGTTATTGCTGTTTTTTTATTTAGGACCTCCTCTAAAACGGACAAATACTCAATTATGTTGGGTATTGTTTGGGTAAGTGTGAACTCTAGGAATCACTGATGCTTTGCTAATAACTGTAATGCAGGTGTTACGATTTTTTCAGTTGCCCAAGATAAAAATTAACACAAACTTTCCTAGGCAAAAAAGAATATGAGCATAATGGTCACTGAAAATAAAGTATCTGCATTGTTTTCACAGCTTGCAGCCTGCAAGCAAACCAAGATTCTTTTCTTTTCCTTCCTTCCTTCTTTTTTTCCCCCTAACTACAGAGATTCCAGGGATAAATCTATCTGGTTTGCTTTGCTTCGTGTGTGCAACCCTAATTGAAGGCAGGTGGAATACTCTTGTCTTTCTCACCCCTGGGCGGGTTGGTCCCAACCAAACTCAGCATGCTGGGCAGTATTTTTTCCAAATGAGAGAAATGTGATTTCCCAAATGAAGTAATTCTAGGGGGACACACACATGCCTTCTTAAGTTCCCCCAAAGTGTGGTTGATTACTCAGGAAAAAGAAATGGAAGACTAGTGAATTTTTTAGTAAGTAGAAGACAGGATGAATAGAAATCAAAGATAATATTTTAATCCTTTTACATATCAAAGTTCGTAACACTGAAGAAAAAGGACAATATGAAAACTGAATATCTGATTACATAGATGATTTTAAGGAATAGGATTTAAAAAGTTATTTATAGTAGTTGTGTGGCTTAGGGCAGTAATTCCTAAAGTGTGTTTCCCATGTGATTGTATATGATAAAAGGATTCCATTGGCTAACACAGAGTGCAAACACTGCATATTGTATTTTTCTATCCAAACTTTTCAGTACATATTACTGTACCAAAGACTGAAGTGTTTTAGAGTAAATAAGCCCATTTTACTTTGTTTAAAAACACCATTTGTTCTACTTGACTGGGGATTTTTAAAAACACATAAACTATAAACATTCCAAATACTGATTTAGGAATGAAGAGGTACAATCCCTATCAAGAGAACTTGAAATGGAAATTGAACAGGGATGAGAAAAGGTTAAAACTTCTTTATGAAACCATGAAGTACAGAGGGTATAATTTAGAAAATTATCACAAAGGGGCAATGAGGATTTCAAGGGCCCACTATATCTGGAAACTGTCAGATGTTTATACACTAAGGAGTAGGAAAAGAGTAACAATCAACCATAGAGATGTAAATATGATCCTAAGCATACTATTAAACATAGGATTTCTGGGTGCTTATTGAGGGAAAGTTGACCACCCTGAATCATGTTGGAGCAATTAAACATTAGTCAATTCAAATTAAGCTTATTTCCTATATAGATCAGTAGACTCTCATACACATGGTATGTGTCCAGATTTTAATAAGGTGTATGTTATGGATTGAATTGTGTTCTCCCCTGCAAAGAGATACTTTTTTTCAAAGATTTTATTTATTTATTTGACAGAGAGCACAAGCAGGAGGAGTAGCAGACAGAGGGAGAGGGAGAAGCAGGCTCCCCGCTGAGCAGGGAGCCTGATGCAAGGCTCGATCCCAGGACCCTGGGATCATGACCTGAGCAGCAGGCAGACGCTTAACCGAATGAGCCACCCAGGCGCCCTGCAAAGAGATACGTTGACGTTCTAAACTGTGGACCTTAGCAGGTGACCTTCTTTGGAAATAGAGCCTTTCCAGAGGTAATCCAGTTAAAATGAGATCATTAAGATGGACCCTAAACCAATATTTTTGGTGTCCTTATAGAAAGGGGGAAATGTGGACACAGAGACAGACATGCACACAGAGAAGATGATGTGAAGACTGGCAGGGAGAAGATGGTCATGTGACCATAACATTGCATCTACAAGCCAAGGAAGGCCCTGCATTGCCTGTCAACACCAGATGCTAGCAGAGGCAAGGAATGATTCTCCTCTAGAGCTGTCTGGTGCATTGCCTTCCTGACACCTTCATTTTGGACTTTGAACCTCCAGAACTATAAGGCAATATGTTTATGTTGTTTCCAGACACCCAATTTTTCTTACTTTGTTACAGCAACCCTAGGGACCTGACACAGCTTAGGGCAAGGTCATGACATTAGAGTCTTCTATCCCCTCATGAGATGGCAATCTTGCCTTCCACTAGGTATGGATGACAACTAGCACTCCCAGAACCTGGAGATTTGTTGGCAGTTGTTGTCTGCTCCACACTCTCAGTAGTCACCGGTACCTAATCAGTGCCCAGCCAGCACAACTTGGTTCCTGGGGCCACACTTTAACCAATGTATGCATCCTGGTTGCCTTTGGCTTGTCCAGTTTGACACAACGAAAGTGCATATAACCTTCACGAATGATCTCATCCTCATGTGCTTAGGTAATACATTAAGAATCTTCAAAAAGCACTCAATGTGCTGGAAAATCATATAAAACAAATGATGTTAAATTTAATAGGGATTAATATGAAAAACTATATCTGTATTCCAAAGGTAAATTCTGGAACTCACATCTCAAATATTATTTCATGTTCTTGGATTTATACTGGGAAATCCCTTTTATCTTTGAAGTTGCTCAGCTTTTGGCTTTGTGTCTGGTGGACAGGAGGACTCACTTCTGCTGGCAGATTGGGCTCGATGCGGAAGTCCACTGCAGCAGTAATCCCACTGTGTTACTTTGCATGTCCTTCTTTTTACCAGAGCACAAACACAGACCCTTTCTTTTCATGCACTGCATTTGGGATCAGAGTGGACCCCTTCTATACATTTTTGAAATATTGAACTAAAATCCTTTTAGTTAAGATGGAGAGGTTTTGGCAGCATAGATGGTTTTGTTAGATATATTTCAAGGAATTTGAAAAAAATCTACCTGAAGAATAATGGGATGCTTAATGAAAAAGGACTGAGGATAGTTATTATAATGGGATCAGTAGAAGAGCAGAAGTCAATAACTTAGATGCGCCATGTTCATATTGTTTCACTGTTCCTCAGGCCCACTCTTTGACGGCAGGCATGTCAGTTTTAGATCTTCTTAACTAGTGCTCCTGTATTTAAGCAGCATTCTGCTAACATCTTTCTTCCATTTTTGTTCAATTCCACTTTAGTGAGTGCAGTAGAATATTGTTTAAGGGAAGCATCTTTTATTAATAACAAATGTTACTATATATACTACTTTCCAAAAAGAGTACTTTTTTTGTTGTTAACAAAAGTCTTTCACGTGATTGAGATTTATTTATTAAACATCTGCTAAATACAAAACACTAGAGATACAAATATATGTTTAATCCAATTGAGGATATTACCATTTAGAATGGGAAATATTACATATATTACTTAAAAACAATACAAGGTAGTATATAAAATACATATCATGGTTGGTACAAACAGTAAGAGCTATGATATTCTAATAAGGAACAATTGTTGCATATGGTCATAGCTGGGGAATATGTTCTCAACTGGATCCTGAAAAAAAGAATCACAGTTTTTATATAAGTGGAGATAAAGTGTCAAATTTATAGAAATTCACTATTCTCATTACCTAATCAATTCTGTTATTAATTTTTAAATTACAAAAGATTATATTCATGCAATGGTTTCACAGGAAGCTCCAGAGATTTCAAAATTTGCTAAAAGTTACAGTAATTAAAATTGTGTAATCATCATAAGAGTAGACATACAAATCAATAGAACAGAATAGAGAATCCAGAAATATACCCAGACAAAATGATCAATTAGTTTTTGGCAAAATTGCCACAGTAATCCAAGTAGGAAATAATAACCATTTTTACAAATGGTGTTGTAACAACTAATTATACATGAGACAAATAAACATCAACCCTTTTCTCACACCACGGACAAGATTTAACTTGAAAGAGATTATAGATCTAAATACGGAAGCTAAAACTATAAAAAGCATTAGAAAGCAGAAGATAAAATCTTCATGTGTCCATCGACAGATGAATGGATAAAGAAAATGTGGCATATATATACAATGGAATATTATTCAGCCATCAAAAGGAACGAAATCTTGCCATTTGCAACGACGTGGATGGAACTGGAGGGTATTATGCTGAGCGAAATAAGTCAATCAGAGAAGACATGTATCATATGACCTCACTGATATGAGGAATTCTTAATCTCAGGAAACA
>NW_027735035.1:0-310 GCF_054177405.1 Leptonychotes weddellii | reverse complement strand
GGAAATCATAAGTTACGGTATCCATCTTTTGAGATAACTTTAAGACCTTTTGGATTTCTTTCTCTTCCTTCCTTCCTTCTGCACTGGAAACTTTATTTGAAGTATAATTCGCATACAGTGTTAGTGTCCAATGTACAATATAATGGGTCAACAATTCCATACATTACTCAGTGTTCACTGTGATAAATGTAGTCCCAATATGTCACCAAACAATGTTATTACCATCTTGCTATCTTATTCCCTTGCTGTACTTTTCATCTCTGTGACTTTTTCATTTTGTAACTGGAAGTTTGTATCTCATAATCCACTT
>NW_027735034.1:0-310 GCF_054177405.1 Leptonychotes weddellii | reverse complement strand
TGGGGGCTGCAGGGAAGGGCAGGGTGAAAAGCAACCCAGGGTACATCGTGTGTCCTCCTCGTTGCTGTGGCCACCTTGTACCAATGTCCCACACATGGGATGGCTGGGCTGCCCTACACCAACAGGGTGTCCCACACACATGGAGCTGGGGACGCCTTGCACAAGGGGGGTGTCTCGTCAGCCTTTGTGATGCTGACTCTGGTTCTCATGAACAAACAGGGTGAATAATCCTTGCCACCCCATCTCTGCCCAGGGCTGGCTAAGCTGAGGCAGGGGGTCCTGGCCAGGAGGTCCACTCTCCTGACAGCCT
>NW_027735033.1:0-310 GCF_054177405.1 Leptonychotes weddellii | reverse complement strand
TGAAATAAGGTGGAGGTGGGATGCAACAACAGAATCAATTAGAAATGGATGTCCAGATACAGCGTAGTACAAGAGAGAGATTTGTAGATGTCTCTTGTTTCTCAGTTGAGTGGATTGGGTGGGAATTACAAGAGGAAGCATAGGTATTGGGTAAAGAAATGAGTTCAGCTCTTCTACCTGTGATATGGTAGTGCTGGTGGTTGATGTTTAAGTGTAGCAAATGCTTCCTCATAATATACTACGTTTGTGCTCCACTGTGGTGCAAGTGCTGTTTGCCTGCTCAGCATCCATGTTGCCCTTCCATAAACAT
>NW_027735032.1:0-310 GCF_054177405.1 Leptonychotes weddellii | reverse complement strand
TTTTTTTTTTCTCTTTTGACTGCCCGGAAAACCGAAACTTATGTTTTGTCTTTATCAGGTCCTTGATTACTTAAAGTTAAAACTTCTCAATACAATATTAAAGGAGCTAAGTTTTTTTTTTTTTTAAGATTTTATTTATTTATTTGACAGAGAGAATGAGACAGAGAGAGAGCATGAGAGGGGGGTGGGTCAGAGCGAGAAGCAGACTCCCTGCTGAGCAGGGAGCCTGATGCGGGACTCGATCCCAGGCCTCCAGGATCATGACCTGAGCCGAAGGCAGTTGCCCAACCAACTGAGCCACCCAGGCGCC
>NW_027735031.1:0-310 GCF_054177405.1 Leptonychotes weddellii | reverse complement strand
TTGTCATAATTTCACATTTCAGGGACTTTGAATTTTCTCTTGCTAACTAAATGAGACCTGATACCAGGACGTTCCTATTCTGCTGACCAGCAGCATGGAATGTGTGGATCATCATGCGACTGAGAAGGGGCCTGTGAAGGAATCTAAATCCAGGACACAAAAGAAGCAGTGTCTGCATAGGAGCTGGACAGTCATGAATATAGTCACCCATGGCTTCAAGTGGACTTAATGCTGTGTTGGGGGTGGGGCGGGGGGACTCAGCTTTATTTTGAACTCTATTCATTATTGCTGTATATGATTCTATCAGTAC
>NW_027735030.1:0-310 GCF_054177405.1 Leptonychotes weddellii | reverse complement strand
TATTATTATTATTATTATTATTATTATTACTATTTTTGCACTTACCCTTCATTCTGGTAGTTCTCTGTTTGCCTCCCTGCCTCCCACCCACCACCTCCCATCCATATCATCTCTCTCTCTCTCTTCCCAACTCTGGCCAGGAGACTGTTCTATGCAGACAGAATCCTCTGGGCTCTCTGTCCTCTGGCTTCCTGTTGGGTTGAGCCCATACAGGTGGAAACACTTTCAGAAGATGAGAAGTATATTGGTCTGCTGAGGTTGCTGTAACAAAGTACCACAAACAGAGAGGCTTCAACAACAGAAATTTAAT
>NW_027735029.1:0-310 GCF_054177405.1 Leptonychotes weddellii | reverse complement strand
CATTGTTTGCATATAACACCCGGTACTCCATTCAATACGTGCCCTCTTTAATACCCATCACCATGCTAACCCATCCCCCCACCCCCTCCCCTCTAGAACCCTCAGTTTGTTTCTCAGAGTCCATAGTCACTCATGGTTCGTCTCTCCCTCTGATTTCCCCCCCTTCATTTTTCCCTTCTTACTATCTTTTTTTTTTTTTTAACATATAATGTATTATTTGTTTCAGAGGTACAGGTCTGTGATTCATCAGTCTTACACAATTCACAGCGCTCACCATAGCACATACCCTCCCCAATGTCTATCACCCAGT
>NW_027735028.1:0-310 GCF_054177405.1 Leptonychotes weddellii | reverse complement strand
TGCTCAGCTCAAGACTTGGAATCGGTGGCCCTTTGCTTTGGTAAAGCTGTTCCCCATACCGTCACCACATGGGAGCCCGGGCTGTGAGGGGCAGGTGTCGGCAAGTCCCCGGGAACCCAGGCAGTGTTGGGGACCCCGTGTTGGCACTTCCAAGGATTTGATACAAGGGACAGCTCAGCTTGTTTCCATCCTGCTGCTGCAATGAGTAAATAAATGAAGTGGGATCGACGAGGTCACAGGTGTCTCCCTTTTCAGCTGCTTGCCTCCTGAACCTTCCAAACTCACCATCGTGTGATTTCTTATAATTTTC
>NW_027735027.1:0-310 GCF_054177405.1 Leptonychotes weddellii | reverse complement strand
GGCCCTGAAAGGGCAAAAACGCCGTCATAAAATCGCAGACCCCTACGCTGGCCCCAGAGCGGACCCCAGTCAGTTGGGTCAAGTGGTCCCGCTTGGGAAATTCTGCTTACTGGGCTTCTCCCGAGGCCCAGCCATCTCCAGCACAGAAATCAGCCGCAAATCCACCGAAACCGGCGAGTATGGGATGTGGTGGGTGTGGTTTATGGTTGTTAATTCTAAGTAAACAGACTCAGACCCACAGAGCAGTTCAGCCACCTCCACCTCCCACAGGAAGGCTTCTCAGGCAGGGGCTCCCTTCTCAGCAAGGGCT
>NW_027735026.1:0-4854 GCF_054177405.1 Leptonychotes weddellii | reverse complement strand
TTTTTTTTTTTTTTTTAAAGATTTTATTTATTTATTTGAGACAGAGAGAATGAGAGAGAGAGAGCACATGAGAGGGGGAGGGTCAGAGGGAGAAGCAGACTCCCCGCCGAGCAGGGAGCCCGATGCGGGACTCGATCCAGGGACTCCAGGATCATGACCTGAGCCGAAGGCAGTCGCTTAACCAACTGAGCCACCCAGGCGCCCCGAAAGGTAACTTTTCTTGAAGGCTGTGTTGGATCAGGGTACCGAAGGCTGACGGGACTCACCCCCTGGGTGGGTGGGGATGCCCCAGGGAGTGAGGGCCCCCGACGGTGGTGGTCACAGCCACAGGCATCTGGGTTACTGCCCCAGGCTGTCCTGGGGACGCTGGCTGTGGCAGGGCTTGTGGGCCAGCAGGTGGATTCGGGCAGACATGCAGCTGGTTTTCAGAGGTTTACTGAGCTCCTACTATGTGTTGGCCTTGTGCTCGGTTCCTGGAAATCGGGTCAGTGGGGCCGCACTCCAGGGAGGGTTCCTCTTGCCTCTCCCAGCTCCTGGGGGTGCCACCATTTCTTGGCCTGTGGCCATGTCCCTCCAGTCTCTGCCTCTGGGGTCAGGGGTGGTCTCCTCCTGTCTCTTGGAAGACACTTGTCATTGAGTTTAGGACCACCCTAATCAGGATGAGCTCACCTTGAGATCCTTCATAACATCTGCAAAAACCCTTTTTTTTTTTTTTAAGATTTTATTTATTTGAGAGAGAGAATGAGAGAGAGAGCAGGAGAGGGGGGAGGGGCAGAGGGAGAAGCAGACTCCCTGCCGAGCAGGGAGCCCGATGCGGGACTCGATCCCAGGACTCCAGGATCATGACCTGAGCCGAAGGCAGTCGCTTAACCGACTGAGCCACCCAGGCGCCCCTGCAAAAACCCTTTTTATAAGTAAGCTCAAATTAACAGTTTCCAGGGTTTATAATATGGATGAATCTTTGGGGGGGTTGCCAGGCTGAGCAGAGAAAGGCCAGGCCTGCAGGCCTGGGTCTCCAAGGGGGCGGTGACCTGCAGCCACGATGTTTCAGAAGGCTCCGTGGCCCTGTCTAGTTAGTGGGCCTGGACTTGGCCCTTCTCAACTTCCAGGGGCCCAGATTCTCGGCCGTCACCCCGACCTTGGTGTTGGGGCAGCACAGGACACGCATGTCACCCAGGGCTTAGCTGTGGTGCTGGGGTTTCCACAGCTCCTGGGATTCTGCACGTGGCTCGTGGGACCAGAGAAGAGGACGAGGCAGCTGTGTGTTCTTGGGTCCACGTTGGCTGCCTGTGTGGCTGGGACACAGGAAGCCTCAGCCCCGATGAGCAGCCGGCCGACCCTGGACCCGTGGGTGAGCACCAGCTGCGGCATCTTTCTTCTACTCACCATCGTAACCGTGTCTAAGCACACAGCTCAGCGGCATGAAGCACACTCACCCTGTCCTGCGACCACCCCCACCCTCCATCTCCAGAACTTTCCATCTCCCCACACGGAGACTCTGTCCCCACGAAGCACGGACTCCCCACCCCCTGCCCCAGCCCCGGCTCCCACCCTCTCCTCTGTCTCTGTGGACGGGACTCCTCTGGGGACCTCCTGGGAGTTGGGTCCTGCGGGATGTGTCCTTCTGGGTCTGGCTCCTCTCGCTGAGCCCGGTATCCCCAAGGTCCCTCCACGTCATGGCAGGTGCTGGGGTCCCTTCCTTCCTGAGGCTGGAGCGTGTTCCCGCGTGGGGACGGACCGCGCTGTGTGTACCCCTCATCTGTGGGTGGACACTGGGGTGCTTCCCCCTTCGGGCCGCGTGACCCCTGAGGCTGTGCGCACGGGGCTGTGGGTACCTGTTGGAATCTCTGCTTCCAGTTCCCTGGGGTGTAGACCTGGCATCAGAATTCTGTTCACCTCTGGGGAACTGCCCAGCAGCTGTGTACAGTCCTGGCCCAGTTCACGCGGCCCCTTCTGTGCACGAGGTCTGGTTTCGGCCCCGAGCGCCGGGCCTCGTCGGAGAGACACTATGTTTGGTTGCTGAGCCCGTGTTGACGGTCTTCCGAAAAGCGTAGCCGTGGGGCCCTGGCCTGCAGTGGTGTCTCCCTCTGCAGGAGAGCCTGACTGGAGAGATCCCCGCACGGGGTGAGCCCCGAGGCATCATTTCGGAGGCTGCCTCTCGAACGACGCAGCGGGTCGGTGTCCCTGACCCCGTGGCCTTCCCAGAGCTCTGCACCCAGGTCTGCTCTGAGCCACTGAGCATTCCCCGGGGCTGGGAAAGCGAATGACCACACGCAGGATGCCTTCAAACAACAGAAATTTATTCCCTCCCAGTTCTCCAGTTCCGGAGGCCAGAGTCCAACATCAGGGTGTCACAGGGCTGCCCTCTCTCCGAAGCCTGCGGGGGCCGATCCTCTGGGCCTCCTCCGGCGGCTGGCAATGCTCGGCGTCCCTTGGCTCGTGGGCCCCTCCGTGACTCCAGTCTGCATCTCCGTGGACACGCGGCTTCTCCCTGTGTGTCTGCGTCCACATCTCTCTCTCATGACGGTTCAGGGCCACCTACTCCAGTGTAACCTTATCTTAACTAATCACATCTGCAAAGACCCTATTTCCAAATAAGGCCCCATTCACAGGTTCTGGGTGTTGGGACATGTGGGGACCTATCTTTTGGCGGACACAACTGAACCCACAACACCGAGGGATGAGAAAACCCACATTCTAGAGATTAGAAATAATTCACGTAAACGCCACTGGGGGAAAAAAATCCAGCAGATTCTTTTTTTTTAATTTTATTTATTTATTTATTTTTTAAAAGATTTTATTTATTTGACAGAGAGAGATACAGCGAGAGAGGGAACACAAGCAGGGGGAGCGGGAGAGGGAGAAGCAGGCTCCCCGCCGAGCAGGGAGCCCGATGCGGGACTCGATCCCAGGATCCTGGGACCCTGACCTGAGCTGAAGGCAGACGCTTAACGACTGAGCCACCCAGGTGCCCCCACAGAAATATTTTTTAAATCCCAGGGTGAGGGAATGCTTTCTCACTGTGCTCTAGAAGCCAGAAACCATAAAGAAAAGAAGCGTCCGAGATCTGAGCGCTGAGAATCCAAAACACATCACACACAGGGACGCACAGCGAGCATCCTTCACATACGACTCGTCTTGTGAGCCAAGAAAGACCAGCAGCCCCGGACAGAACGCGAGCGGAGTCGGTGAGAACGCGGTTCTCTGCAGGTGCAACGTGACGGGAGGCACCAGTGAGCAGAGGATTCACCTGCACGGAGCTGGGGTCTGTGTTTCGGGGGCAGGGGCCGCGGGCCTGGCGGAGTGTGGACGGGCTGCCATGTGTATATGTCCCACGTACAGAGCATCTAGGAGAGACACACTGGTGAAAACAAACAACTTTCACCAGCAGCCCCTATAAACCTATCTTTCGAAGTCTGACACTATGGGATGAAACGAGTCGGGCAGAGACAGGCAAACACGTGTGACCTCGCTCCTGTGTGCAACCCATGCCAGAAGCCGAGCTTGTGGGTCCAGAGGACAGACTGGCGGCTCCCAGAGGCGGGGGCGCGGGTGAGGCGTCCGAGGGGCATCCGTCCGGTTATACTGAGAGCAAGCGCTGGGTCCTCCTGATGCCACTGGGCGGCTCGGTGCGGGCTTCCCAGGGGGAGGGGACGGGTAGAGGCGCGTGGTGATGAGCGTCGACCCCACCTGCCGAGATCACTCTCAATGCACGCAGACACCGAGTCTTTATGTTTATGCCCGAAATGAATACGGTGCGGGAGGTCTATTATATCTCACTTTGCAGGAAAAGGGCCACATCAAAGAAAGTTCAAACACATCGGAGGGCAGGCGGCCGAGCACGCGGACGCCCGTGCTCCCCGAGGCCCAGCACCCCGTGGCTCCACTTCGGAAACACGTCGTCCGAGGGGCGCCGCATCCAGGGACGTGCTGTGTGCCGGGCGTGGCGTCCCCTCCGGCAGCCAACGCAGCTGGAGGAATCCCGAGAAGCCACCCCAAATGGGGATGCGCGTCCACATCCAGCGACGAGGGGCAGAAACAGCCCACCAGGCAGCGTGTGAAACACTTAGGACACGACCCCGCAGTTGCCGTGTTCATCCCTGGCCTTCCTCCCAGAGAGATGAAGATTCGTGTCCACTCAGAAGCCGAGCACGGACATGCCGGGCCGCTTTACGCGTGACAGCCCCGGACGGGACCTGGCCCGCGAGCCCCTCAGGACACCAGCTGGTCCGTGCACCGCGGAATATTAGTTGACAAGACAAAGGAAGAAACTATGGCAGGGCCGACACACTGGCTGGACCTGCGGGTATTGCTCTCCAAAGAGAGAGAGAACATTCTCACGGTGACTTACGGAGACGGACAGCAGTCTGAGGAGCGCAGGGGTGCGGGACGGCAGCGGGGTCGCTGGAGGGAGTGCTCTGTGCGGGTGGGATGCCTTGCATCTGGCCCGGGGTGGGGGGGCAGGGCACACAGGTCTTCATGCCGCCTGCCAGCGTCCGCACCAGCTTCGTGACCGCCCTACGCGGACGCACGGAGCGACCCGCCGGGGGGACGGGCACGGCAGCTTCCCTGCCCCAGCTTTGCAAGTTCCTGTGAACCTGTCACTATCTCTAAATAAAGAGTGAAATTAAAAAAAACCTTACGCAGCATTTGTGTAGAAGCACAAGGTCCCCGAGGATGTTCGCGGGATGCTGACCCAGGTCCCTGGCCTCTTTCCCTTTGTCCTTTGTCCATTTCCGGAATTAGACAGTTTTTTCCAGGGTGTCCGGCCGGCTCTGTCGGGGGACCCTACGGCTCTTGATCTCGGGGTCGTGAGTTTGAGCCCCGCGTGGGGCACAGAGAGGACTTAAAAAA
>NW_027735025.1:0-310 GCF_054177405.1 Leptonychotes weddellii | reverse complement strand
TTTTTTTTTTAAAGATTTTATTTATTTATTTGAGACAGAGAGCATGAGAGGGAGGAGGGTCAGAGGGAGAAGCAGACTCCCTGCCGAGCGGGGAGCCCGATGCGGGACTCGATCCCGGGACTCCAGGATCATGACCTGAGCCGCAGGCAGTCGCTTAACCGACTGAGCCACCCAGGCGCCCTCTTTTTCCTCTTCAAAGCCAACCTCCCTCCCTACACAATCTGCTGAAACTGTTTTCCTCACAGTTGATCTCTGAATTGCCAAATCCAGAGAGGCCTCTTCTATCCTTTTCTTTCTTTCTTTCTTTTTA
>NW_027735024.1:0-310 GCF_054177405.1 Leptonychotes weddellii | reverse complement strand
TTTTTTTTTTTTTTTAAGATTTTATTTATTTGCGAGAGAGAGAATGAGAGACAGAGAGCATGAGAGGGAGGAGGGTCAGAGGGAGAAGCAGACTCCCTGCCGAGCAGGGAGCCGATGCGGGACTCGATCCCGGGACTCCAGGATCATGACCTGAGCCGAAGGCAGTCGCTTAACCAACTGAGCCACCCAGGCGCCCAGGAAGTATTTCTTTTATGAACGTACAACCACTCATAGTTAGGTCCTAGGTCCAAACGAGCACAGGCACATATATGAACACTGCTCCTTGGCAAAGACCTCACCATGTAGGCTA
>NW_027735023.1:0-310 GCF_054177405.1 Leptonychotes weddellii | reverse complement strand
TCTCCATCTCTTTCTCTCTGACAAATAAATAAATAAAATCTTTAAAAAAAATAAAGAAAGGAACAGGAAAGAAATGAGAACCTGGAAAGTGTGATGGAGCCCAGGATATGAGAGAAGAGTGTCATGAGTGAGGCTGAAAGATGATAGGTCCCAGGTGATGGGGAGCCTGTAGGACATAAAGGACCTTGGTCTTTATACTAAAACAAACAGTTACTGAAGAGGTTTAATAAGGAGCAGGTGTGATGTTGTTGTTGTTGTTTAGATCATTCTTGCTTTTAGGTGGAGAATGGGTTGGATGAGGACCAAGTAT
>NW_027735022.1:0-310 GCF_054177405.1 Leptonychotes weddellii | reverse complement strand
GTTTCCTCATGAGATCCTGGAGTTCATACACGACCTATACAACGTACTAAACCACCAAAATTTACACAAAAGGACATTCATCACACTAATGATATCCATAGTCACAAAAAAAGATACAATTAGTTATACATGTTAGTTATTCATGTCTCTATGTAATTACAAATATTTGTACGGTATGTGAATTCAACTTTGGCATTTTAAATCTAATCCTTCAAGTGTTCTGTGATTTATCCCTCTTGAAGCTCATAAAGGTGAAGAGTGTTGTCCTAATCACATGGTAGGTAATGGAAAAGAAACTCAAGCAAGATCC
>NW_027735021.1:0-310 GCF_054177405.1 Leptonychotes weddellii | reverse complement strand
CTCAATCATTCATGCATTTGACAAGCCCTGTGGTGAAGGGATAGTGATGAGCCTCCGCAGGACGCACGGTGGCAACCAAGATAGGCCAGACCGGTGTGCGGAGCCTCCCCGACACGCACTTGCGTCTGCCTGCTGGCGTTCACCTGTGGCCCCTGCTCTGCAGTTCCCGCCCCGGCCCGCCCATCCATCTTCTGCTATGGAGCCAGGCGTGGGTTGAGTTAGGGTAAGCAGGGTGGGCACCCCCTTGTTCCGGCTGCTGGAGCCTGCGAATATGGCTAGGGACCCCGTGGGCACTTCAGGTGGCCCTGGG
>NW_027735020.1:0-310 GCF_054177405.1 Leptonychotes weddellii | reverse complement strand
AGCAGAGAGACTGTAGTCTGTTCTTCAGTGAGCTCTCCAGGCCACACTGTCTTCGTTTCTGTCCATGCTGCTATGAACTGCAGCGTCCTGGGTTGTGCGCCCCTCAGCAGCGCCCCCAGTCCTGCCTCCAGGACGTGGCACGTCTCTCCCCTTTGTGCTTCTAAAACTGCCAGCCACTCCCAGTTCACACGTGTGAACCTGCCGCTCTGGATTTCCGCCCCAGGGACTGCCCTAAAGTCTTTTCCCACTGCTACCGGTCTGCGAGTCTGTGCCCCGTCCCCAGTGTGCAAGGCTGTTGCTCACTGGCGGT
>NW_027735019.1:0-310 GCF_054177405.1 Leptonychotes weddellii | reverse complement strand
CCATCTCTAGCAATTTTACTTTTTGTTCTGAAGTATACTTTATCTAATATTAATATAGTCAATCCTGCTTTCCTTGGTTAATGTTTGCATGACATATCTTTTTCTATCCTGTCCTATTACTTTTAGCCTCCCTATATTGTTATACTTGAAGTGATTTTCTTTGAAACAGCATATACCTGGATCAGGGTTTTTAATTCAAATGCCTATATGTGTCTTTTAATTGATGTACTTACACTATTTATACCTAATCTAATAATTGATATGTTAGAGTTTACATCTGCTATTTTATTTTTAGCTCTGATGCTCTGTT
>NW_027735018.1:0-310 GCF_054177405.1 Leptonychotes weddellii | reverse complement strand
GGGATTAACATAAGAATAAAAAAAAAAAAAGGATAGAAGCCAAAAAAAAAAAAATCATAATAGTAGAAAATAATAGAAAATTTTCTGTGAGATTTCTGTAATATAGAATACGTACAGGATACATAATTACTAGTTGAAGAGATCTTTGATTTACATTATTAGATTATTTTTAGATACTTACCTGAAAAGTCAAAATGCCACTAAACACCGTATCTTCTTTTGTAAATCAAATAATGATAGTATGTTCTATATGAATTTAGGGAATCTGGGATTAAAACGGAAAGAGCTTTGGAATGGAATGGAAAGACAT
>NW_027735017.1:0-310 GCF_054177405.1 Leptonychotes weddellii | reverse complement strand
AAAGTATCATGTCATCTGCGAAGAGAGAGAGTTGGACTTCTTCTTTGCCAATTTGAATACCTTTTATTTCTTTTTGTCTGATTGCTGTTACTAGGACTTCTAGTACTACATGGAACAATAGTGGTGAGAGTGGGCATCTTTTTCGTGTTCCTGATCTTAAGGGAAAGGCTCTCAGCTTTTCCCCACTGAGCATAATATTTGCTGTCAGATTTTCATAGATAGATTTTATGAACTTGAGGAATGTTCCTTCTATCCCTATACTCTGAAGAGTTTTAATCAGGAAAGGATCCTGTATTTTGTCAAATGCTTT
>NW_027735016.1:0-310 GCF_054177405.1 Leptonychotes weddellii | reverse complement strand
TCAATAGAGAACACAGTTTTTACAGTTTGTTTTGCTGGCTCCTCTTCCTCAAGATTACATGTAGTTTTCTATGAGTATTGATCTCAACCTCCCCTCTTCTCTCCCTGCACGCAACCCACTGTCCTTCAATGACTCCATCTGTTGCTGGGTTTCAGTATAGCTGGTATACCACTTACTTGCAGATCTGTTTTTTAACCTCCCTTCTGATCTCCAGACCACCAAGGAGATTGCACAGCACTGTTTTGTTTTCCATTTTTTCTGGCATATGATTTGGCTCATGTTACTCTTGTTCTGGGCTTCCTTGTGGATA
>NW_027735015.1:0-4854 GCF_054177405.1 Leptonychotes weddellii | reverse complement strand
GCATGCCCTGAAAGTCCCATGCTCTTTCTAGGGCACTCTGGATCTTCCTTTTCAAAAACCCTCCTTTACTTGGCTACTTGGTACTACCCTTTACAACTGTTGAGATGTCCCTTCTGAGAAAGCTTCCCTGCCCATCCTCCAAGGAGGTGTCAGATACCCCTTCTCATTATCTCATATGGATCCCTTACTTCTCATAGGTATTGTAAATGTCTGTTTGCCTGTTCTTTAGCTCTTGACAGTGTATACTTACAGACTCTCATTCAATATTGTTTCCCCAGCAGTTAGCATTGAGCCTGACATATAGGAATAGTTTAAATGAATCAAGTGCTTTTAAACTCTTTCTTACCCCTCTGCCTTCACCTTGACAGTTCTTTCATCAAAGCGCTAAACAGTTCCATCCCACTCCATACTCCAATATTCTCATCTGTGCTTAAAGGTTAAAATACAAATTTCTTACAGATATTCAAGATGCTCACAAACCAGACCAAATTTTGGACCTTCTACCCATCACTCCCCAACACAAATCAACAACCTGAAACATGCTGATCAAAACTGTTCCCCAAACACACCTTACACTTTCCTGACTCCTCTCCTTAGCTCATATTTCCTTCCTCAAACTTCCTCTGGCATCGTATTTGTTGATCCAGTTCCTCTGCATCTGCCGAGGACTAGCTGAGTGCCTAATTCCTATAATGTCTTCTAGCACTCTTATTTTTCTCATTTCTTCTATTAGTTTATATTGGTACCACTCGTTAGTCACTTACACACACACACACACACATATACATACACTAATTTAAAATAAAGGCAGTATGTCTTGTCTCACTTCTCTATATTATGAGCTCATTCATTCATCCCATGGGATGCTAGACCCCAAGGATGCTAGACCCCAGGGATACAGATTTCAAATAAGACACGGACCCTCTCCTCAAGGAATTCAGTCTGGTGTTTGAAAAAAAGCACATATAATGAGACAATTACAATACAATGTAAGAAATAAACAAACCCACAAAAAATCCCATGGCAACCCAAAGTGTGATACTAGATGATAGATAGAGGGACAGGTAGATAGCTACATATGTAAATTCCTTGGAAATGATCTCTGTTAACAAGAGAGAGAATGTGAGAGAGAGAGGAGAATCTGATACACAATAAAATTAAACCAACTTCCAATATTCAAAAAAGAAAGAAGAAATAGTCATGGGGAAGCAAACAAGTCATGACTCCAACCTCCAGTTCTTTCTTTAGTTGCAGTCTCCTGAGATCTACTTTTTCCTTCCACAGTATGCTACCCCTCTCCCCAGTCTTCTCAAGACAAGATTCACTCTGAGGTGTTAGGTCAACAAATAACCTCTATCCCTTGCATACATGCCTGGCATCAAATCATGGGCACTATTGACCAGTTTCTCACATTTTCCATAACAACTCTCTTTTTACATTATTTGAGTCCACTTAAACCCGAGGTTGTCACTGCCAAAAGCTGTCACTGTTACTGTGGTTCTATTTAAAGTTAATTCCACAAGTTCAAGAGAAACAAACTGCATGTAAGGAAGTTCACCAGCACCATTTGTAAAATTGTGCTCGGATTCCCAGAGGTTGGTCTGAGAAGAAGAAGCCCCACATGGGGGCTTTGTCCTCCACTGCCATACGTGGGGGAGGGAGGCTGGAGTTTCACGCTTCTGAGGGAGGCCATGACTATCATACACCGCAAGAGAAGAGATCTTGGTAAAGTCACTGTGAGATAAATAAAACTCAGTTTCATCAAATATGAAATGACAGGATTGAACCCAATCAGTGTTCCCAACATGACACTGAAGAATAAAAAGGAGAGAGTGACATTGAGGCTCTCTGTGTCCACCTGAGAACCAGGCGGGGAAGGGAGTGGATAAGAGGAGATACAAACTAGCCTCACCAGCAAAGGGCTATCTATAGTCATGGTAAATTCTTATAGTCATGAAATCTTTGTCAAACTGGGCCCATCCCAAGGCAAAATGTCAATTAAGAGAAGACTGCCCCCTGCCTTCCACTATTCTCTTAGTTCCTTTTTAAGCACTGCCATGGTCTCAATGTTTTTATGTCCCCCAAAGTTGAAATGTTGAATTCCTAATACCCAAAGTGATGGTATTAATAGGTGCGGCCTTTGGGAGGCACTTAAATCATGAGCGTGGAATCTTCATGAAGGAAATTAGTGCCTCATAAAAGAGGTTCCAGATAGATGCCTATCCTCTACCACCATGTGAGGACACAGTCAGAAGGAGCCAGTTATGAACCAGAAAGGGGGCCCTCACAAGGTGCCATGCTGGCACCTTGATCTTGGACTTCCAGCCTCCAGACCTGTGAGAAATAAATTTCTCTTGTTGATAAGCCACCCACTCTGTGTTATAGTAACCCAAATGGACTAAGACAAGCACCTCATCATTAGGATAAATAAATTCTAAATAAATCCTAAACCTTCTTCTCCATCACTATGCAGCTGGCCCTATGTTAATTTACTCTGATATCATGATGCAGAATAACTAACAATCTGATATAATCTACAGATTCATTAGTGAATGTTGGAGGGAATAATATTAACCTTTGATGCCTCCAAGGAACATATTTACCATTTTCACTAAGACTGTCCAGAGACAATGCTTTTCTTCCATCATTTCTCCGACTTGAATTATGCACAAATCCTTTGGAAAGCACTGGGGAAAGAGAGCACCATTCCAAGTGGTGGAAGACCATAGGGTGGGATGAACTACTTGGCAGTGGCAGCAGAGAGACATGGCCCACAGGCACATGGAGAAAAACAATGCATCCAGACCTGCATCAGGATGACTTCCTTCAGGGACATGAATTACTCCAGGTCCTAAACCTTCTGCCTAGCACCCACTACGTTCTCAGGTCTAAAGACAAAAGAGTAACAGTAACAGAAGCAGTAGTTAGAGATGGTTATATCACTGATAGCATTAGCCTCAGAGAGGCTAGGGGACAAGTTCCTTGGAACTTCTTAACCTTCCCTGGATAGAAATGAAACTGGGGGAAGCCCCAGGAAACCAGACCTCAGAGGTGGGAGTGCAGGGAGCTCAGCTGTCATGTCCACTACTGAGCTGACCGGGTAGCTAGAGGAAAACACAAACCATCCAAAGGACCAATGGGCCCAAATTCCACTGAAAGAGTAGGAAAGAGAGGATGAAGGCAAATAGGCTGTTTTACAGAGATCCAGATGCAGTTTTGTGATGGAAGAAGTGTACCTGCCATTCTGGATGTCTGGGCTGATCACCGTGATCTTGGGATGCTTGATGACCTATTCATGTGACTGGAGCTCCACATAACAGGTTCTTGGCTTGAATCCCCTTAAGAGAAAACTGTCCAGAAAGAAAAGGTGAAAGACCAAATGACAGCAAATATCATCAACTGAGAAGTTTGGAGTAAAAAGCATCCACAAATTCTGTGTCAAGAGCTAAGAAAGGACTTGTAGGTTGAGGGATTAGATTATGATTAATATCATGTGTTACTGTTTGGTATTTCTTTTTAATTTTTGCAAATGTGATATTGCTGGATTAAAAAGGTAACATCTGTAACATCACAGGGAGCTGTTAAACACTGGTTGAAAATGAGAATCCGATACCCATATTTTATTTATTTTTTTTAAAGATTTTATTTATTTGACAGAGAGAGAGACAGCAAGATCAGGAACACAAGCAAGGGGAGTGGGAGAGGGAGAAGCAGGCTTCCCGCCGAGCAGGGAGCCTGACGCAGGGCTCGATCCCAGGACCCTGGGATCATGACCTGAGCCGAAGGCAGACGGTTAACTACTGAGCCACCCAGGCGCTCCTGGGTGATACCCATATTTTGATACCCATATTTTAAAAGAGCTTTCTCTCTCTCTCTTTTTTTTTTTTTACTGTATTTTATTGTTGTAAGAACACTTAACATGAGATCTACCCTCCTAACACAGGATCTACCCTCCTCCTAATTGTATAATGTAATATTGGTGACTATAGGTACAATGCTGTACAGCAGGTCTCTAGAACTTATTCATCTTGCTTAACTGAAACTTTATGCAAGTACTGGCAAGGACATGGAGAAATTGTAAACTTTGGGCACTGCTGATGGAAATGCAAAATGATACAGCCACCATAAAGAACAGTGAGGTTCTTCAAAATATTAAAAACAAAACTACAAAAAAAAAAAAGAAAAAAACTACCATATGATCCAGAAATCCGACTTCTGGGTATTTATCCGAAAGAATTGAAATCAGGACCTCAAAGAGATGTTAGTACTTCCATGTTCATTGTAGCACTATTCACAATAGCCAAGATGTGGAAATAATCTAAATATTCTTCAACAGATGAATGGATAAAGAAGGTGGTAGATACATACAATAGAATATTATTTAGCCAAAGGCTTTCGTATACACAAACAACAACTGATTAGAAGGTACCGTGGAAAAATGATTTACATGAAAAACCTAACAACAGGGGCACCTGGGTGGCTCGGTCGGTTAAGCATTTGCCTTTGGTGATCTCAGGGTCCTTAGATGAAGCCTCACATTGGGCTCCCTGCTCAGCAGGGAGTCTGCTCCTCCCTCTCCCTCTGCCGCTCCCTTTGCTTGTGCTCTCTCCCTCTTTCTCTGTCAAATAAAGAAATAAAATCTTTTGGTTTTAATTTTTAAAGATTGTAATCTTTGATTTAAGATTTATTTTGATGATGTACGCTGTGAAATATGGAGCCAATTTCATTTCTATCCTCAAGATGGTAGTCCCAAAACCATTTAAAAAATCCTTAATTTTTAACCACTTACTTGAAATACTTCTTATATAATTCGCTTTATTTTAAGTGTTCTTTCAGTATGTTTCTTGATTTTCT
>NW_027735014.1:0-310 GCF_054177405.1 Leptonychotes weddellii | reverse complement strand
CCACGGGGTGCCCAGGTGGCTCAGTCGGTTGAGCGTCTGCCTTTGGCTCAGGTCATGATCCCAGGGTCCTGGGATGGAGCCCCACATCGGGCTCCCTGCTCAGTGCAGAGTCTGTCTCTCTCTCCCTCTGCCCCTCCTCCCTGCTCGTTCTTGCTCTCTTTCTCAAATAAATAAAAAAATAGAAAATCTTAAAAAAAAAAAAATAGAACGCCCAAGATCATCTCTTTTGATTAACTCAGAATCAAGCGGTTTGAGATCTTACTTACATCTACAGAATCCCTTCACCTTTGCCACATGACAGCCTCAGCAT
>NW_027735013.1:0-310 GCF_054177405.1 Leptonychotes weddellii | reverse complement strand
TGCTTCTCCCTCTCCCACTCCCCCTGCTTGTGTTCCCTCTCTCACTGTGTCTCTCTCTCTGTCAAATAAATAAATAAAATCTTTAAAAAAAAAAAAAAACAACAAAAAAAACTATGAGCACTGAAACGTGGCTGGTATGACTGAAGACTGGTTTTTTAAAATTACATTTATTTTTAATTTTTATTTTTTTAGAGAGAGTATGCACATGTGCGGTGGGGGGAGGGGCAGAGGGAGCGAGAGAATCCCAAGCAGGCTCCACATCTAGCGTGGGGCCCAATGCAGGACTCAATCTCATAACCCTGAGATCATG
>NW_027735012.1:0-310 GCF_054177405.1 Leptonychotes weddellii | reverse complement strand
GCTCAGGCTGGGGAGCCAGCCCGCAGGGCACTGGGCAGGCGGCATCTATGGTGTTTGCGCTCTGGAGGAGGCGTGTGGAGGGGTTGATGGGTTTCACTTAGATCAGGGGAGCCAACAAGGCCGGGCAAGGATGGTGTTTTTGAGGGGAAGCCCCGTCCTCAGGGCATGAAGGGAGGGCCAGGGCTGGGGAGATGGAGGGCCCAGGCTCGTGGCTACGACCCCTCCCCGGACCCTCCATACCTGGGCTCTTGGGAGAGCGGGCAGCACCCTGAGGGGTGGCCAGGTAAGGTCAAGGGAGCCTTGGGAGGAG
>NW_027735011.1:0-310 GCF_054177405.1 Leptonychotes weddellii | reverse complement strand
CAAATCCTGCTTCCTAAACACCAGCAGCTAAACCTCTAAAGTGGAATAAATGCTTTCAGATTTCCTCAGATGCATCCAGAGAACCCTGTAATAATGTTTAACATTGATTTACCCCAAACCACATCAAGAGATCTTTCTCTCCCTTTTTCTCTGTCTCTGTATATCTCAGCACTATTGCCCATGGAACACAGGTCTGCTACGCTAATATCACTAACAGCAAACAAATTTAGGCATTTTTATAAATAGCAGTGTCTTTTCTATGGTCTATAGTAGACTATGATGTGATGTCTCACCTTTTTTAAACTCATGT
>NW_027735010.1:0-310 GCF_054177405.1 Leptonychotes weddellii | reverse complement strand
GTGAGCCAGCTAATATAGAGCACAGAGGTGAGATGGACTAGCATAACAGACCAGGGGCAGACTAGACACTTCCAAAGAGTCAACTCACAGGAAAGACTAATGAGAGTTACGTGTACCAGGAAGTGGGCCAGTTTGGGAGACACTTTTCAGTAGAAGAGTTTTTGCCTTCCTTAGTACACCTGGGGTCATTTCTTGTTTCCTATTAACCTAAGATTAGCAATGCCCCCCATGGCACAGAACATTGGGGATATTGATCAAAAATGAATAATTGGTCCTGGAATCCTAAGCATCACTCCTTTCTCTCTGAAGC
>NW_027735009.1:0-310 GCF_054177405.1 Leptonychotes weddellii | reverse complement strand
CGCCTCAGTTCCATCTCGGCAGCCGGCTTCCCCGCTCCAATACCTGGGAGCTCTGCTGCACTCAGGCACCCCCAGTCTTTCTGTGACCCCACGGGTCCTGAGACCACACTATTCCGCGAGGGTTCCACCCCGTGCTTAGCCACTGGAGCGATGTCCCTCAGCGGAGCCAACTTCTAAAAGTTCTGATTTTGTGCTCCGTGGCTCTATCACTTGTCAGAAGCGGCTGAAGGAGGCCCCTCCCCCGCCGTCTATCTTCCCGAATATCGCCTCGGATTCACTTCTCCACACGTCCTACCTTCCAGAAAGTGGT
>NW_027735008.1:0-310 GCF_054177405.1 Leptonychotes weddellii | reverse complement strand
GTAGGTTCACCCCTTAGGTTCCAGGAGCTTCCATAGGTAGGAGAGCAGATGTGGCTCTTTTGTGCAGTCATACAGGATGGCTGGCTACACTCCAAATTTTCTTTTATTGCATGTGCTTTTGGTGTGTATCTAAGAATCCATTGCCAAATCCAAGGTCACGAAGATTTTCTCCTGTTTTCTTTTAGGAGTTTTATAGTTTTAGTTCTTTAGTTAGATGTCTTCAACCCATTTGGAGTTAATTCTTTTTTTTTTAAGGTTTTATGTATTTATTCATGAGAGACAGAGAGAGAGAGAGAAGCAGGCCCCCTGC
>NW_027735007.1:0-310 GCF_054177405.1 Leptonychotes weddellii | reverse complement strand
CCGCCCTGGGGTGCCACACTTCCTAACAAGTGCCTTCACGTATGTGACCAGAAGCTTAGGCTTCTAGCTTTACCTTTGCCACCAAAAGGCTGTGTGACATTGGGCAAGTCCCTTAGCCTCTCTGAGATAAAATAGGGATAAAGGCACTGGCCCTGTCGGGTTCATGAGAGAGATACAGGGATCAGATAATGGGTGGAAGTGCTTTTGGAAAGCATACTCTGCCTGAAGAAATGGGGCTGGCTAAGGAAAGCTCTTCGCCAAAGACTCCCTCCTGGGCGAGACCCCCTGGGCCCTCTCGGCCTGGGTGTGG
>NW_027735006.1:0-310 GCF_054177405.1 Leptonychotes weddellii | reverse complement strand
TTAAATATGTTGACTATGGGTTTTCCTAGTTGTTGAGTGTTTCCATCATTAAAGTACTGGATTCTTCTCTCAAATGGTTTGTTTTTTCTGTATTAAAATGACCATTTTTTTGTTCTTTATTATTATGGTATTACATAAATTGTTTTTTTATGTTAAACCAACCTAGCAATTCTGGTATAAGTTTTACTTGGCTCTTGTGTATATTTCCCCCTTTTATTTTGTTTAATGCTGTTGGATTTGGCTTCCTAATTTTCTTCGAGAGCCTTTGTATCTTAAATTCATAAAGATACTCGTCTATAGGTTTCTTTTC
>NW_027735005.1:0-310 GCF_054177405.1 Leptonychotes weddellii | reverse complement strand
GCAGTTCTTAAAGCACAAAGTACTTTATAACTTACAGTTATAGCAGCTTCTTTGGAGAGTTCTCTTTGCTTTCCCTACATCTTTAACTAATACGGCGTTACATAAAAGTCCTCTTTATCATCCACATACTACAACTTCATTGTTAAGTAACCCAGTGCAATTGGAATTCAGTGCCCAAAGTTTTCATCTCTTTTTGAGAATCTGAAATACTATCATTCTGATTGGAGATCAATGTGAGCAATAATTACGTTTTATCTGTACCCGTGACTGGTTATAAACACAGATCATAAGCCATTACCTAATGATTTTT
>NW_027735004.1:0-4855 GCF_054177405.1 Leptonychotes weddellii | reverse complement strand
AAAATTAATTTGCTTTTTGACCTACAAATAAAAAATACTATTTCAAAATGTCCCCCAAATATTCATAAAATATACTAAGTGTAGAGAGATGATAAATACCATCTTTTTATAAGAGCAAAAACATAGGTACTTTTTAAAAGAACTGATTTTTATCAAAACGACCTTTATCAATAATTAGTACTTCTGAAAAACTTTTTCACAACAAATGTCTATACAACAAAGGAAGATTTTCTATTTTTTCACTATACCCTTCCTAAAGTAATTTTTTACCATGGAATAATATTTCTAAAAAATATTATTTATCAAAGTAATATAATAAAGTAAAAATTAAAAAATAAATGAAATACAATTATACATATTTTTTTACCTCTTTCTTTTCATGAGCCATTTTCTTTGCAGGTCTAAAAAAAAAACAATTCTTTTCAGGCAAGTATTAAATACTTAAAATACAAAGAATATCTAAATCATATCTAAACAATATTATTAATAATACTAACTAAGCATTACATTTAGATCAAATGGACATAAAGCAAAGGAAAAGCATAATGTTACTTGCATTATTTGATACGAAGAAATATACCACATTTTTTGTTGTCATTTTCAATAAAAACAAGCTTTTATTGGCTGTAAAAACTATTGGGAAAGTGCAAGTTAAGTTCTTATATGAAAGAAACCCTTTTTTAATAATCATGATACTAGTGTTTTGAGGATTTACTGTACAACTACTTTGCATTATTATGAACACCTTACACATCTTAAAAGTATTTTAAGCCTCACAACAATCTTATAAACATAGGTAATTATATTAGGCATTTTACACAGGAAGAAAATGAGGCACAGAAATAAGTAACTTCCCCAAGCCCATACAGCTGGTCAGGAGTAGACCCAGAATTCAAATCCAGGATATGTGCCTTCAAAACATGTGTTTTACAGTATGTGGTGAAGGTAATATTTAAGTGTTTCCAAGTAATATGACAGCAAATGAATCTACTATTATTCCATTTCTAGCTATAATTATAAATAATAATTTATGAATCTTAGACGTATTTTTTTAAAATAAAAAGACTTCATACCTAGGCAATATTGAAAATCTACTTTCTTTTTTTTTTTTAAAGATTTTATTTATTCATTTATTTGAGAGAGTGAGAGAGAGAGAGAGCACATGAGAGGGAGGAAGGTCAGAGGGAGAAGCAGACTCCCCGCCGAGCAGGGAACCCAATGCGGGACTCGATCCCGGGACTCCAGGATCATGACCTGAGCCGAAGGCAGTCGCTTAACCAACTGAGCCACCCAGGGGCCCCTGAAAATCTACTTTCAATAAACTAAAGATCTGCTTCTTCTGAAGAAGTTCATCAATGGCATTCATCTATTTATTCAACTGTTTATTCACAAACATATACTTACTGAGCACACAATATGTGTCAATGACACTGTTGGTATAGGAACCATGGCTTTTGTCATTTAGAACTTTATAATCTAAAAGTAATAATCTATGATAGATTAATAGTTTATTTTTCAATTATAAATAAAGTCTTTCCCCTTTACCCAGAATCTAAACAAATATTAACTTAATGCAACCAGATACTTCAAAGTCCCTAACAAAACCATAGCTATTCATGATTCTGTCAAAGGCACTAAATATCTAAAATCATCAAAGAATGATTAGTTCTACTCAGAATGGCCTAAGAGTTTGTATATTTACTATCATTTATACACTTTTAAGTCTATGAAGGATACTCTCTGCACATTCAATTATATGAGAATACTTCACTGGGGAACCAATTCTGAATCAACAACTTCTTGCCACAGGGACCTGGGTGGCTCAGTCGTTAAGCATCTGCCTTCGGCTCAGGTCATGGTCCCAGGGTGCTGGGATCAAGCCCCACATCGGGCTCCCTGTTCAGCGGGAGTCTGCTTTTCCCTCTCCCACTCCCCCTGCTTGTGTTTCCTCTCTCGCTATGTCTCCGTCTGTCAAATAAATAAAATCCAAAACAACCCCCCCAAAACCAAAAAAACAACTTCTTGCCACAAAACTACATGAATAGGAGTACTAAGGACAATTACTGTAATCTTTAAAAGATAATGTAATACAGGGGAGCCTAGGTGGCTCAGTCATTAAGCATCTGCCTTCGGCTCAGGTCATGGTCCCGGGGTCCTGGGATCGAGTCCCACATCAGGCTCCCTGCTCGGCGGGGAGCCTGCTTCTCCCTCTCCCTCTGCCTGCCACTCCCCCTGCTTGTGCATTCTCTCTCTCTGTGTCAAGCAAATAAAAAAATCTTAAAATAGGGGCGCCTGGGTGGCTTAGTCGTTGGGCGTCTGCGTCCGCCTCAGGTCATGATCCTGGGACCCTGGGATCGAGTCCCACATCAGGGTCCCTGCTCGGCGGGGAGCCTGCTTCTCCCTCTCCCTCTGCCTCTGCCTGCCGCTCCCCTGCTTGTACTCTCTCTCTGTCAAATAAAAAATAAAAAATCTTAAAAAAAAAAAAGATAATGTAATACAATCAATAAGCTGTCTAATATTTGGAAATGCAAACAAAATTAAATAACCATGTCTATCTCTATCAGATCATTTCCAGCAGCATACAAATGTACTCTAAAAGCTCCCATCTTAAAAATAAAAAAGAAAGAAAATTCCCTTGAATTCCACATTCTTTTTCAGTTATCATCCATTTCTCTATTACCTTTCCCCGTAAAAATTCTTTAAGGAGTTGTTTATACTTTTTCATTACAGTCCAGCTTCCATGGTGACTATTGAAACTGCTCCTTGTCAAAGTCACTTGTCCTCATCTGAACCTTTCAAGCAGTGTATCTGATATACTTAAGTATTTCTTGCCGTAGCCTGTACCTACACGACAGCGTTTTATTTCCATAAAAAGTAATCACTGCTAAACTTCCTTCAGAGGGAAATAAAGAATTTATAGATTTTACCTTACTTCATCCTGATCCATTTCACTTGAAGTGCTGTCATCATTCACTTGTGGTGGATGAGAAGGTAGGGAATCAGCCTTCTCAAGCCCTGGTGTAATCACAGATACTTTTGATGTCCAGTTTTCATTTTCATCTTTCCTTACTTCCTTCATATGCAAACCAGGATCACTACTATAAAAAATCCAGTTAAAATATCCATTAAAAAGCCAATGTTTTCTAATAATTTTACTGGTAAAGAATAAAAACAATTTTTTTGTAAAATTCTGTTACCCATCTCAATGAACATTTATTAGTTCACAGAACAGTTATGAAATACAACCATATACAAGGAAATACACATCCCTTGCTTCAAAGAAAGATAAATATACAATTATAACACAATGTCATTTGTGGGGACAAAACTGCTATGGATCTCTTTGTAGGAGCTGTGGAATCAAGGACCATACACCAAGGGACCTAGGAAAAGTCTTCCCTATCCATGCATTGGGTAACGGGCACACTCACTACATGTTCAGCTGTGGACCCAGCAATAGCCCATAAACTGGTTCCAACCCCTTCCTCTCAGCCACATCTGGGAGCCCCTGGAAAACACTGTCTTAGATAATCACCCATGGATGAGAGAGACTTTTTGGAAAACCAGATTTCCTGCAGAAAAGTTCCGGCACACCACCAGAGCAAAAAAAAATCAGGTTTGGACACATTGGAAAGGTAGTCGTTAAAGTCTACTTCAAAAGCAAAGACAGCAATGCCAAACTTCAAAGAATATAAAAAGTCAAGGATATATGACACCAAATCTTCCAGGAATTGATCTCAAACACATGGAGATCTGTAATTTATCCAAAAAAGAATTCAAAATAGCAGTTTTAAGGAAACTTAATGAGCTACAAGAAAACACAAAAAGCCAATTCAGGGGTGCCTGGGTGGCTCAGTCAGTTAAGCATCTGACTCTTGATTTTCTCTCAGGTCATGAGATCCAGCTATGCATCCTGCTTACGCTCAGTGCAGAGTCTGCTTGTCTCTCTCCCTCTGCTATTCCCCCCAGTCACACACACGCTCTCTCTAAAATAAATAAATAAAATCTTAGGAAAAAAAAGCCAATTCAATAAAATGAGAAAAACACTATATGAATAAAATGAGAAGTTTAATAAAGCATTGGAAGGGCACCTGGGTCGCTCAGTCAGTTAAGTGTCTGACTCTTGATTTCGACTCAGGTCATGATCTCAGGGTCGTGGGATCGAGGTCCGGGTCTACTTGAGATTCTCTCACCCTTTCTCTGTCCCTCCCCTGACTTGCTCTCTTTCTCTCTCTCTCTCAAATAAATAAATAAAATCTTTTTTTTGAAAAAGAGCTGGAAATAATAAAAAAGAATTAAACAAAAATTCCGGAGCTGAATAATAGAGTGAATGAAATGCAGAAAAGCGATAGAAATCACTGACACTAAAATGGATCAAAAAAAAAAATGTGTGAATTTCAAATTTTCAAATTTTAAAACTTTCAAATTATCCAATCAAGGAGGTGAAAGATATGTACACTAAAAACTACAAGACTTTGATAAAAGAAAGAGCAGAGACACAAATAGGAAGATATCTCATTGTTTATGGATTGGAAAAATTAATATTACATATCCACATTATTCAAAGCCATCTACAGATTCAGTGCAATCTCCGTCAAAATTCCAGTGACATTTCTCACAAAAATAGGAAAAACAATCCTTAAATTTATATGGAACAAAAAGACCCCAAACCGCCAAAGCAGTCCTGAGAAAGAACAACAAAGGTGGAAGCATCACACTTCCTGTTTTCAAACTGTTACAAAGCTATAGTCACCAAAACAGTATATGGAACTTGCATCAAAACAAACACAAAGACCAATGAAACAGAATCAAGAACCCAAAAATAAACCCATGCATATAGTCAAGAACACTTAAA
>NW_027735003.1:0-310 GCF_054177405.1 Leptonychotes weddellii | reverse complement strand
TTTTTTTTGATGGAAAAGAAGATTCTCTGACATTGAAAATTTTCACAGGCAACCAGATAAGTACTGTTAAATCTATCTGCTCTGTTGTAACTATATTGCTTTCCTGTGAAATACTCAAGATTTATTTATTTATTTTAGAGAGAGAGAGAGCACAAGCAGGAGGGGCAGAGGGAGAGGGAGAGAACCTGAAGCAGACTCCGCACTGAGCACAGAGCCTGACACGGGGCTTGATCTCATGACCCTGAGATCATGACCTGACCCGAAACCAGAAGTCAAATGCTTGACTGTGCCACCCAGGTCCCCCTGAAAT
>NW_027735002.1:0-310 GCF_054177405.1 Leptonychotes weddellii | reverse complement strand
TTGAGCTTATGCAAATGCTTACGATTGCCATGGAAGAAAGACTACTTACTGAGACCTTTTGAGTTTGAGGGCTCAAGGAGAGAGAAAAGATAAATGCTTTCATTTGCTTAAAAATGAATATTTTACCCCATTTCTGTAAGTCATAGATATGTAGCACCCCAGTAACTGAGGCCCAGGGTTTCCCCAAGGTGCAGGGTGATGCTTGGGGCCCCAGTGTCTCTGCTGTGGTGTCTGAGTGCTCCAGAGGTAGAGCTCAGATCTGGGGCAGGCTCTCCTCCCTAAACCTGTCGCTGCTCCAGAAACACACACG
>NW_027735001.1:0-310 GCF_054177405.1 Leptonychotes weddellii | reverse complement strand
GCTCCTCATTCTTTACGTACACCTACACAGTCGACAGTCCTCTCAAACCTTTCTGTTTCTCCTGGTGCTGACCTTCAGGACCATGGCATCCCCATACTGTCTTTTTTTTTTTTTATTTATTTTTTATTCTTATGTTAATCCCCATACATTACATCATTAGTTCTAGATGAAGTGTTCCATGATTCATTGTTCGTGCACAACACCCAGTGCTCCATGCAGAACGTGCCCTCCTCAATACCCACCACCAGGCCAACCCATCCTCCCACCCCCCTCCCCTCTAGAACCCTCAGTTTGTTTTTCAGAGTCCATC
>NW_027735000.1:0-310 GCF_054177405.1 Leptonychotes weddellii | reverse complement strand
TCGTTTTCTGAGCTTCACTTTATTGCACTTCATAGATATTGCATATTTTACAAATTAAAGGTTTGTGACAACCAGGCATCAAGCAAATCTGTCGGAGCCATGTTTCCAGCACCGTTTGCTCACTTTGTGTCTCTGTGTCACATTTTGGTAGTTCTCACAGTATTTCAAACTTTTTCATTTTTATTATATTTGAATTGTTCCAATCTCATGATAAAACTTGAATGGATGAGGAGTTGTTTCTTATGGAGGAGCAAAGGAAGTGGTTTCTTGAGATGGAATCTACTCCCGAGGAAGATGCTGGGAAGATTGT
>NW_027734999.1:0-310 GCF_054177405.1 Leptonychotes weddellii | reverse complement strand
TTCACTTTAGAGAATTATTCAGCTATTATTTTTTCAAATAATTTTCCGCCCCCTTATCTCTCCCTTCCTCTCTGGAATTCCTATAATACAAATGTTATTACATTTGATGTAGTCACTGAGTTCCTTAAGTCTGTTCTTGTGTTCCATATTTCTTCTTTCTCTCCTTTGTTCAGCTTCATGATTTTCCATAATTTTGTCTCTTGGTCACTAATTCATTCTTCTGTTTCTTGCATCCTTCTCTTTGCATCAAGCCTGTTTCCAATCCCATTTATTGCATTCTTCATTTCTGATTGATTCTTTTTTTTTTTTT
>NW_027734998.1:0-310 GCF_054177405.1 Leptonychotes weddellii | reverse complement strand
GGAACGCTTCCTTTGTTTCTGTTTTGGTAACGTTCCAAATTACATGGCTATTTTTAAATTCATTAACATCAGATAAAGACTTGACCTCAATACCACAAGAAATCAATTCTACAACTGGGGGACGAGAAACCACAAAGTCCATCAGACTATGAATACAATGCCCTTCCAAGCATGCCCTGCCCTCCACCTGGGTCTGGGAGCCCAGCCTCAGTCATCGATGGGGGTCTGAGTCTCTATTCATGCTGCCTAGCCAGAGACTGGGGAGAGACTGTTGTCCACACAGAGTCTTGACCTGGTCTAGGTCAGCTGT
>NW_027734997.1:0-310 GCF_054177405.1 Leptonychotes weddellii | reverse complement strand
CTCCTAGCACCTAACAGGTTCTGGGTGTGAGAAGAGGCTCAGTAAATGGAAGTGGGAGGTTGAGCATTGTCAACTCATGATCTTAGCTGGACCCTCTGATGCTCCCCAGAATCAGCTCTCTCTCTCTCTCTTTCTAATACATAAAATGTATATTAATAAAATAAATACATCTAATGTAATGTAGTAAAATATATGTAAATATAATAAATACATAAACACATGTAATATATACTTAATATATAATTTATACATTATATATATATATTTTTTTATTCTTATGTTAATCCCCATACATTACATCATTAGTTCT
>NW_027734996.1:0-310 GCF_054177405.1 Leptonychotes weddellii | reverse complement strand
TTAGTGACTCTTAGGTACATGCTTTACTGTTTACACTGCATGAAACATATTATTGCCTGCTGACAGCTTTACAAATGAGTTAACTTTTAATATAGAATGAAACTTATTGTTCTTGATGCCTGGGAAAACAATAAGTATTTCTCTAGTTCCTCTGGTCATATCTGTCCACTAATGTCTTAGGGAGACAAAAAGACAACACAGGAAGGCAAGGTGAGGACCTAAGTCTGAACTTCTTGCTCAGAAATTGAGAAATCTCTGAATATAAACTAATTCCATAAGGATTCGTACTTTTTGTCCCTAAATTTGTATG
>NW_027734995.1:0-310 GCF_054177405.1 Leptonychotes weddellii | reverse complement strand
TGTTTTCCAGAGTGGCTCTACCATTTAATATTTGTTTAATTTTTTATTGTTATGTTAATCACCATACATTACATCATTAGTTTTTGATGTAGTGTTCCATGATTCATTGTTTGCGTATAACACCCAGTGCTCCATGCAGAACGTGCCCTCTTTAATACCCATCACCAGGCTAACCCATCCTCCCACCCCCCTCTCTTCTAGAACCCTCAGTTTGTTTTTCAGAGTCCATATTTTCTCATGGTTCGTCTCCCCCTCCAATTTCCCCACCTTCATTCTTCCCCTCGTGCTATCTTCTTCTTCTTTTTTTTTT
>NW_027734994.1:0-4855 GCF_054177405.1 Leptonychotes weddellii | reverse complement strand
ACGAACTTCAGGCCCTGCTCTTCCAGACACTTCTTCAGGACTGGATTCACCTGCGGGCACACGAAGAGTAAGTCGGCTGACCTCTCAGCTTGCTGCGTTTCCAGAGTCGCCAGCAGGAGAAAAGTTGAAAGGTCACTAAGCTCAACTCCTCACCTCAAATCTGTGGCGGTGCCTCTCTTCCAGGTAATCTGGATCTCCATAGAGTTTCCCTGGCAAAAGAGAGCAGGCTGATGCAAAGAATCCTGATTCACGAACCTACTCAACCGTATCCTGCTCCCGGTGTCCTTCCCACCACCGACGCGGCCGGGCCTCTGAAGGCGGCTCTGGGCGCCCCTGCCAACTAGGGCCACCTGCCCGCAGCAGCGCAGCGTAGACTTGTCCTCGGGCTCTGACTCTTCTGACCACGCCAGGAAAAACTGTCACAGAGACAAACGTTTCCACACCGCCCCCCAAGCGCATGATTACTGCAATTCAAAGCACTTTCCGCTGGAAACTGCCCTGAAAAACACACCAGGATGCACCAGACAGCTGAACCTAGAAAGACACTTCCAGAGCTGCGGAGGTGGCCTGCGGGGCAGCCGTGTGGGTAAGCCACGGTCCGCAGAGCGTCGTGGCACTGGCACTGCATGCGTTCAGGGGCCGCGGGGGGGGGGTCCCCAAGTCCACAGAGCACGGAGCTGGGAGCACTGCACGGTCGCCTACTCAACTGACTCAAACGATGACAGACACAGGGGCCCTGCTAATATAAAGACAGCATTTTCCTAGTGAGCAAGAGAAGGAGACTGACTGCAGCCATTCTCAAGTATTTTCTTCCTGATTTTCCCTAAATCTCTAGCGCCTATTACTTTTAGAATAAAAACGATTTCGGTTGGCCCACACAAAACTGCCTTTCTGGCGGACAGCACCCGCCACCACTGGCAGTTGAATTCGGTTCCCCCGAACAGCCTAGGGGAAGGACTGCGGGGGACTGCACCTCACTGCCTCCTTCCCGTGAGCCGCCCGCACCCGAGACCCCCGGGCCCCTGAGCGCACTGTCCGTGCGCTAAGAGCCACACTGCTTCTTCGGCTATTATAGCGCATCCTAAAAGGACGGGAGTAGGAAGGGAAAAAAAACTCGAAAGCAAGAACAAAACCCAAAAAGCCAGCCTGGCTCTTCGGAGCCCCAGCAGCAGCCCAAGGCGTGTGTCCTGGACGTGCAGGAGGCGGAGGCGGGGGGTGCGGGAGGGGGTAGGCAGCTCTTACTCATGACCGAGTTCTTGGTCTGGAACAGGGTTCTCCTCTTGCCCAGCCTCATGGTTCCGCCCATCTGCCCAGGATTGTGTTCTGGCATGTCTATGACCTGGGGGTGTTCAAAACACAAACACGCACTACCACACTCTGCTTCCGTTAGCAGACAGCCCGCCTGCACTGAGTGACAAGGGCCTGTGAGCAGCCCTAACCCCCAGCCCCTGCTCAGAGACGCTTGCCGCTGGAGGAAAGGCCTTCCTCTCATCATTCATAACCTGTGTCGGGTAGGGACTTAAGCCTTCAGCCTGTTATCCTGAGCTGCCCCCACCCTTGGCCATTCCTGCCCCCAGCGCTTTGGATCATGAGGGCTGCTGGGCCTCAGCACGTTCTGGAGATTTAACCCAGCAGCACAGATGTGAGACCGGATAGGTTGTAACACATGTCTCCTCCACCGGACTGATGAGCTGCTCAAAGGAAAGGAATGCTTCTCAGGGTTTGCCGTGTCTCAGCCAGAGCTTGGTGAACGTGTGGGCAGCACAGAGTGCGAGGCCTCCGAGCCACGACAGCCCAGCGCACGGCTCAGTCCCAGGCTCCTCTGAGCACCTCCTGGCCTCGAGGACCGTCTCTGGGCCCTGCCTTCCCACCACCGTGAGGCTGCACCCTTCAAACCCTTCGCTCTTCTCCTCCTGAGCTCTTCATCTGAGCAAAGTTCAGTTTGAAGTCAACAAGCATATACTGATGCTGTTTAAATGCCCTGAGATCAAGAGCTTTGTCCACCTTGTTTATCACAGCATCTTTGGTATCAAGAACAGACCTGTCACCCCCGGGTGGGAGATGTGAAGATGAATAAAGGCGCTGTCCCTCCCCAGGAGCCACATTCCTCTGACCGGAGACATCACATGAGGGATGCGGGCCTCCAGAAGCTTTAGTTACCATTAAACATGTTCGTTCAACAACCACGTTCCTCGGGTCTTGAATAACATGCCCGTCTCCCCAGCTTGTCGGGGAGGAAATGAACGAGTATCTGCGAAGTGGTGAGGACAGCGCCTGGTGCACAGTAGGGCCCACGTGTTTCCTGCCAGCAGTGTTATGCTCTCCTGGGGGCCAGGGGGAGCGGGGATGGAGAATTATTCTAACCAGGAACCACCCTGGTTGGCTGGGGTGATACCTGTCTTAAACATTTTCTGTTGCAAACTGGGAAGGGAAGTGAGAAATTACACTATGAAAAATAAAAGTTCTTCCCATCTGGTCTGAGGGTTCCATGGACGGACCCAGGGGTCTCCTTCCTGTGTCTGAGCACTAAGCGCTCTCATGAACGCCCCCTCCGCGCCCTTCTAAGCCCTCATGAGGTTCAAACACTGGACTCACCACAGGATGATTGGTCTTAGGGTCAAACTCTGTAGAATTGGCATCTGAAACATCGAAGTACTTATGTTATGAAAATAGTTATAAACAACAGTGATTATTTTCGAGTATCATTCCTAAGCCCTAAATTACAATTTCCCTCCCCAATTCCAAGTGACCGTTCAGTGATTCAAACAAAAACCAGGCATAACATTAAGACACGAAGTACTCAGTGCACACGGGTGAATGTTTGCCATCTGTGAGCTCTCTGGAAGTCAAGCCGCACAAAATGGGGAAATTGAACCCAGTGGCACAACCCCATCATCCTTATTTAAATACTGCCTCCTTATGACCGTTTGTACACCGTTCTTAGTTCTCCCCTTCTCGTTTCAGAGTGTCTCTCTCCAGGACGGACAACACATTTCTCTCCTCCTCGGCATCTTCCGTGTCACCCTGCCCAACCGCCTCGCGCAGCAGCTCAGTCAAGCATTCACTGATCTTCCTTCCTCTCCCTTACTGAATTTATGGTCTAGCCATAAGCAAAACCACTAAAGACTAAAAGGAAAAGAACCCAGTTCCTGGTACAGCCCGGCTCCCTGTGTGTGACAGGCCCGGTATCCTTCCCTCCTGGGCCTTACCAGGGCCAGGTCCCAGCTGAAGGTAAGTTCGTCACCAGGTCACCCACCCACCTGGGGACCCGAGTGGGCGATGGATCGTGGCCGGGAGAGGGTCCAGGGTGCCCAAAGGGCCAGCTCTAGGGCGGCGGGTGGCTAGGACAGCACCTGCCAGGGGCTCAGGAGCCAGAACTAAAGGGCATGCAGCCTGGACTGGCCACCACGCCCTCGGGTAAGTGGGAGGCGGCCTCTCGGAAACATCTACAAGGAGCCCAATCCCAACAGTAAGCTGGCCGCGGGAGAGCCACTCGTCCCTTGTGGAGCCAGACTGCTTTCATGTTCCTCAGGATGCTTGGTTTCTTTTTCTTACAACGTCTAAGGTCTTTCTGAAAACCTCGTGTTTGTCAGCTGGGCCACAGAGACGAGAGGGGCTGTGTGGGCTCTTCCGTCGGTGGCCCCAGTGAGCCTCGCCCCCGCAGTCGCACTGTGTGGTCCCCTCTCCCACCAGCTGCGCTGGGCCTTGGGACACGAGCAAGCTTGGTAAGTGCCTGCACACCGGGCCTGTCATTTTGGAAGCCAGTAGGTCGCCTCACTGTGACATGCCTCGGCTGAATGAGTGAATGATGAGTCTTGCTCCGTGGAGAGAACCATCTGGAGGTCCCTGCTGGGCAGAGCTGAATGCACGGCAGGATGATCTGATGCACCACAGGGAGCAGAACCCCAGCCAGCCAAGTCCACTCACCCCACGGCACTCTGAGACATGATGAAACGCTGATGGAAGCCACAGGGTCTTCGGGTGGCCTGGACAGTTGGCGAGGCACAGAGAATTTCCTATCTGCCAGGCACCGTGCTGGGACTATTTACATGCATTATTTCATTCGGTTCTTACGACCACGAGAAGGAGGTACCACTATCACCCCATTTTACAGAAGACACAGAAGCCAGAAAGGCTAAGTAACTTATCTAAAATCACCCCCCATGAGGGAGGGTCAGAAGTTGGGCCCAGGTCTGACCAGCTCCGGGGCGCAAGTTCATAGAACTGCACAGCCTCACGCAGGCCAGAGTTTCCTCGCTCAGCCAGCTCAGGGATGGTGGCCATGGTGATGGGCGGGCGGGCAGCTCCGGAGCTGGAAATGCAGGGGCAGAGAGCCAGGCTGCGTGCTCGGCTGTGACCCCTCCTTCCTGAGGTCTGCGCGGAGGAGTGGAACTTTCCCTCCGTACACACGGCACTTCCCCTCTGCCGTGCCCCACAAGGTACCTCAAAGCCAGGCCTGGCCTTCTCCAGGGCCCCTGGTCACCCAGTGGGCGCCAGGCTTCACTCCCTCCAGGAAACACTTCAGCAAGGATTTAACAAGGTTTTTAATGAACACTTACCTTGCCATCCCAGCACATTTCTTGAAAATTCAACCACTGCCAACTGCATCCCTAAGCACACACCTTGCAGGCGGAAGAGAAAACACAGATGAAGCTCCACGGAAAAGGCAGCTCCTACATTTCCCACCAGCCTGCGCTGGACCCCACGTACCGCGTGCTCACAGAATGACCACCACAAACTCTCACACTTTCCCGCTCCCCCCACAAGCACCCCCTGCTGTGTTTCATCTGTTATCAGCTTTCAAAACCTGGGTCTAATGTATCATATGATCTCACTGGTATGAGGAATTCTTAAT
>NW_027734993.1:0-14213 GCF_054177405.1 Leptonychotes weddellii | reverse complement strand
TTTCTATCTCTGGCACCCGACCCTGTGTGGAGTCTCCAAACCCAGCAGATCCCTGCGGTACACTCCCGCGCCCCTCCTCCCGGGGGAGGAAGGGGAGTCTCCCTGGATCTGCCGCTTGTTGGGTCCCTGCTGGAGGAGCCAGTGTCCTGACTGTGCTGCGGATCACGGTTTATTGCAACCCCGAGCTGAGAGCCCACTCCTCGGCTCCGTCTCTGCAGCCGGCTTCCCCTATCAGATACCTGGGAGCTCTGCCGCACTCAGGCACCCCTGGTCTTTCTGTGACCCCAAGGGTCCTGAGACCACACTGTCCCGCGAGGATTCCACCCCCCGCTTAGCCACTGGAGCGACGTCCCTCAGCGGAGCCGACTTCTAAAAGTTCCGATTTTGTGCTCCGCTGCTCTATCACTTGCCAGAAGCGGTTGACGGAGGCCCCCGCCCCCGCCGTCTATCCTCCCAAATATCGCCTCAGATTCACTTCTCCGCATTTCCTACCTTCCAGAAAGTGGTCGCTTTTCTGTTCAGAGAGTTGCTGCTATTCTTTTCTTCAATCTCCTGTTGAGTTCGTAGGTGTTCAGAATGGTTTGATCCCTATCCAGCTGAATTCCTGGGACCAGACGAAATCCAGGTCTCCTACTCTTCTGCCATCTTGCTCTGCCCACCCTTTCAGCATTTCTTATAGGGAAGATCCAGTGGTGATTTATTCCCTCAGCTTGCGTTTGTTTGGGAAAGTCTTTAATCTCTCCTTCGTTTCTGAAGGACGGCTTTTCTGGATGAAGTATTCTTGATGGCGGTTTTTTTCTTTCAACGCGTTCAATATGTCATCCCACTCTTTCCTGGCCTGGCCACTCTCTCCTGGCTCTGCTGAGAAACCCATTAATAGCTTTATTATGGTTTCTTTGTATGTGATGATTTTTTTTTCCTCTTGCTGCTTTAAACATCTCACTTTGTCTTTGATTTTAGACAGTTTTATTATAGTGTATCTTGTAGAAGACGGTTTGAGGTTGAAATTTTGGAGGGACCTATGAGCTTCATGAACTTGGCTGTCCAAATCTCTCCTCAGATTTGGGAAATTCATAGCCATTATTTCTTTAAATAAACTTTCTGTTCCTTTCACCCTCATTTCTTCTGGGACTCCAGTGATGGGTAGATTGTTTTCTTATTGGAATCCTATAGTTCTTGTAGGCTTTCCTTACACAATTTCAGTCTTTTTTTTTTTTTCCCTCTGACTGGATAATTTCAATTAATCTGTCTTCTACTTCACAGATTATTTCCTTTGCTTGATCCAGTCTGATGATGATGCTGTTTGGTGCATTTTTCATTTTATTTATTGTATTCTTGAGCTCCAGAATTTAGGTTTGGTTCTTTTTTATGACTTCTATCTCTCTGTTAAACTTTTCATTTTGTTCATATATTGTTTTCCTGATTTTGTTGAACTGTCTTTCCATGCTTTCTTGTGGTTCACTGAGCTTCCTTAAGACAACTGTTTTGAATTCTTTATTTCTGTGGGGTTGGTTACTGGAAAATTACTGTGTTCCTCTGGTGGTGTCAAGTTTTCCTGATTTTTCATGATCCTTGAAGCCTTGCATTGCTGTCTTAGCATTTATAAAAGTAATCACCTCCTTCAGTCTTTACTGACTGGCTTCAGGAATCTTCCATGTTAGGGATTCTGAGGCTTTCTCAGACCTTTTCAATGGAAACCTGCTTCACACTTCTTAACCCCACTTGGAGGGGAATTCTTAAGATTATTCGCCTTCTCTCAATCATGCAAAGTCAGGCTGGGCCCTGAAGCCTCTTATGTGATTTCCCTAGGGTGATGCTGAATGCTCAAGTTTGTGCTTTCTACCAACTCTGTAGATTTGGGCCAACTCTCTGCACATGCTCACTAGTTGTCTGCAAAGGCTCTCTCTTGCTACCCTTGCCCTCAGGAACATGCATAAAGAGCTGGTTATAGTTTGGGGGGCATGAAGGTGAGGTAATCAGAGCATTGGGGTGCCCATAAGCCAGTTGGGGGGGTCAGCAGGTGAGGCATGGCTAGTGGCTTCTGGGTAGGCTTCCTGATGTAGTCTGTAAGGTGGTAAGTACGATACGTGTCCTTTTGATATGTTCCATGCTGAACCCTGGCTGCTATCCTCCCAGCTGCTCCCTGCCCCCAACTCATACAGTTTGCCACTCAGTATTCTGGGTGGGGTGGGAAAGAAATGGGCCTCTTTGCAGTGTCTTGCACAGCTGGGAAAGCCAGAGGCTCGTGCACACCCTCTCATTCCCCCCTGAGGTAGAAAGCATGGGCCAGAAGATCTCTCTTGCATTGAGCTCTGTTGCCTTGGAGGAGGGATAAAACAGGTACAGTGAGAGTGTTGCTCTTACGTTCTTCGGTGTGCCTGATCTTGGATTTCGTTTAGCTCCAGTGATGTTCTGGAACTTCTCCACTGGACTCCCAGACTTCCACAAAGGCATCCTTGTCTGTGAGTGATGGTCAAAATCCATGTTCATTGGGGGGAAGATGGTGGAAAATTACAACACTGCCACTGTAATGATGTTACTCTGGGAAGAGATTTTCTTCATGTGATTTTAAATATGATGTGGGAGCCATGTAGGGGAGTAGGTAAGGGTTTCTGCAGGAAAGCTACCTGACATTTATCCCTAACTGCCCTTTTTAGCTGGGTGACCTTACCTACAATTATTGGGACTTCGTTTCCATGTCTGCTAAATGAAGATGCCAATAGCACACCAAAGGGTTTTTGAGAACCTTAACTGAGCTAATAAATGCAAAGCACTTAGAACAATGCTTCTTGCACAGGAAATAATAAATGTTGGCTAATAGATTTACATGGCAGATGACTAAAAGCTTAGGGACAAATTGAATCTATCTAAACTGCTATTCCAATGTAATCCCTATTCTTACTCCTAATTCATATGTGTTTTATTCAGGCTCACAAGTCTTTAAATAAAACCTTAGGTGCAGATATTCTCATAAATTGCCTCACTTTAGTTCAGGTCAGGTTTTTCCCCTCCAACTAGTTATTGGTAGAACCTTTGGTTTCCACAGTATTTGGGAACCTGGAATTGCAGATAAAAACTGGAGACATGTCTTTTGTGTTTGTCATGGGTTTGCTGTTATCCTGTGTGTATCCAAACACAAGAACATGATATGTATAGACCATAATACCAGAAAGAAAGTACAATCTTTTTCCCCTTAAATAACCCCAAGGGTAATACCACGGTTATGGTAGAGATATTGGTGATCAGCGAATATCCATGTTTCCCTGCATTTCTCAGACTCCTTTGCACTTGGTTTGGGCCAATGGACTGTAAGCAGAAAAGATGAAAATCACTTCCTGACAAGGCAGTTAAGAAACGTGTGCTTCTCCATCACTCTCTTCTCTTTAGTTATAATAATAGAGATAAAATCGTGTCTAGATTTTCTTCCTCCTTGAGAAACATATAAAGGTGCAAGTTGGATGGATCGGGGGAAACACCCACAACCCCTCTCACCTCCAGCTCCCGCTTTCGGCTTCTGGATTCCATTAGTAGTTTCCTTGCCCATATCCTTGGAGGCAAGGTCAGCTGACCAACTCTCTTTCTCTGTTTCTATTTCAAGGACAAATTATACATCCCTTACTCCTCCTATAATGTCCTTGTACGCTGCATATTGACAGGAGGTGAAAGTAGATATATTCTCACATAAAGATATAAACAAATTCCACAAGTTTAAGAAAGAACATGGCTTTTTTCATGGACAAAGTATATGTAAGGCAGTGAACGGCAATGGGCGAACCTTCAAAACATTAAACTCTGTGAAATAAGCCAGATACAAAAAAAGACAACTATTATGTAATTCCACTTAGATGAAGTACCTGGAAGAGTCAAATTCATATAGACGGGGAGTAGGGTTGTGGTCACCAGGGTTTGGGGAGAGGGGGAAGGGGGAGTTATTGTTTAATAGGCCTAGAGTTTCACTTTGAGATGGTGAAAAAGTTCTGGAACTGGATGGTGGTGACAGCTGCACAACAGCGTGAATGCACTTGATGCCATTGAACCGTGTACTTAAAAATGGTTAAAATGGTTAATTTCATGTTATGTGTATTTCACCCCCACACAAAACAGTGAAGAGCAGAACTAATCAAATTGAAAATATGGTGAATACCCAGGAGTTGGAACAAGTCACTTCCCCTAAGGCACCGAGGTCTATGCTCTGAGACTGCAGGTGGGTGTTACATCACATCTCCTGTGGCATCCGGTGCTGAGTATAGAAGGGCCCCGTGTACCCCGAAAGGGAGGGATCAGTGGAGAGGCTTCTGAGCACTCATCTCACCATTAAACATCCGTTTCAAAGAGGAAAATATTTCAACATAGCTATACCATTTTCCTTTATTTTGTATCTAAATAAATTAGGGGGCTAAATGAAATAAGAAATATTTCACTGATAAAGTATTAATCATTAGGTAATAGATCCCATAAAAACAATTCATTGACATTCATTAATGTTTTCTTAATCCCATTTTTGGCAAGATTTTTTTATTTGAAAAATAATGGTCTCTTTTAGCATCTGGTAATATATTGCTGTGCTGCATAAAAAGCACAGGGAGCATTAATTACAGTGAGTATAATTTTCCCTGTTTTGTGTTACAGGTACTCTCGCTGTTGGTGCTTATGATCTCAGAGGTATCTTCCACATTTCTGTCTGTAATGTTATGTTCCATGAGATTCAGTGGATCACAGTTTCCAGTGTCAAAGAGTTATCGATCAGATGCCTAGGAAGGAAAACTCAGTATTATCCTCTCTTGAAAAATTTATCTGGTCCCAAAAGTGGAAGGCTGTCAGAGCAAAACTTGGTTGGTCTTCCTAGCTTCTCCAGCATGTCTTGTAGATCATTGTCTCCCCTCCTTGGTCCTGCTACTTCCCTTACCTGGAATGTTTTCCCAGCTTTTGCTTTCCTGTTTAAATTCTAGCCACACCTCAAGGCTCGTTGGAGGCTCATCATCATTAAGACTCCTTCCTGATTAGCCCAGTCCTCCTGCAATGTTCTCACATAGCTTCTATTTTCTGAATCACTCATTCATTAATTCATTCAATCACTCATGGAAACTTGAAATTTTCCACAAGTGGCAACTATTCTAAACAATGCTCTCTGAGAAAACGGACACTACTAATTTTGTTTCAGTCCGAGTGAAACCAATGGAAGAAAATAATTTGATCATGGACCTAAAGCTAAGCAGAAGCTGAGGCAAGACCTTGATTTAGAATAGAATCCATTAAGTCAGTGTTTCTAAAATCATTTCATTCCAGGAGTTCCCTAGAAGTCCCATGATGGCCTCTTCTGCTGCTGAGTCCTCGGCTCTTTTGCAGGCTCTGCTGTCCCTAACCTGCCCCGTAGAATTCTAGCAACTGAGTCACACAGCAGTGTCACACAACAGATTGAAAAATGCTTGACTCTGACCCATTACATCCATCATTTCAGTTTTTGGTGTTGGCCTTGTGGTTTCAAATAAAGATAACGTATCAAGCCTGTTATAAAAGGAGGAAGGAAAGGAAACATACCAGCATCTGGAAATGTTACAAACTAAAAATTGAAGAGTACTCTCTCTGCCTATTTATCTTCAATCGCTGTGCACCAAGGTGCTTTGGCAAGAGCGATATTTTGGGACAAACAGTAACTGATATGAGGAACACGTGGTGATTTGCTGCATCTATGAGCTATAACTAATAACAGATGGATGTTATTTATAAACGCTTACATGTTTATCCTAGTTCTTTTGAACTCTTTCTATTCTGGGTCTATCAGCTGTTGCCGTTTGGATAATTAATTACACAACCAAACTCAGTTTTAAATTTTGAAATGTACATTCTCCATATGATCTGCATGCTGAATTCTGTTGTTCATGCTGTCCAATGTTTTATATGCCACTGATTGCCTGACACACACACACGCAGGCACACATAATGTGCTGATGAGTTTTTAAAACTTCATGTCAATTTTTTGTTCTATAGTCTTTTTTTTTTTTTTAACATCCCCACACTCCCTGGCCATACCTTTATCAACCTAAAACAGAAGCAGTAATAAACGTGGCTTGAATTACCATACACTGTTTGTAAATGTATTTGTTTCTTACAAATCATTATCAAGTAAGTTTTGATAATATGGCTTATAATAAGAAAACTGTTGAATCAATTAGGTTCAGCTGAATCCAAGATAGCGTTGTACTTTTAGTTTCTCTCTCCAAATAGGTAGAGAACATTTTTATAACCAGAAAGCAAATTGATCACTAGAACAGAATACCTGAACTGCTCAGAAGATCAAAGGAGAGAGGGAGGAAGGCCTAGAAGGATGGTGAGAGAGAGAGAGAGACAAAGAGAGAAAGGCAGAGAGAGACAGAGAGAGACAAAGAGAGAGAGAGGGAGAAAGAGGGAGAGAGAGAGGGAGGGAGGGAGAGCAGGAAGGAGAGAGGGAGAGGGGGAAGGAAAGAGGGAGAGGGGGAGGGAGAGAGGGAGAGGGGGAAGGAGAGGGGGGGAAGGAGAGAGGGAGGGGGGAAGGAGAGAGGGAGAGGGGAAGGAGAGAGGGAGAGGGGGAGAGTTTTTGTTTTTACAACTACATGTGAATAGTATTACAATCAGTACAGTGGAGCATGAACTCTCCTGATCAACTCTGAAGTGAAGTCTCTTGTCTGGTTAGGACATAGTGAGTCAGGTTGGAAGAAGAGTATTCAAATGTCATAGAAGGTCAGGAAGGGTTTAACCAGGTCTGACTGACACTTTTTCCTTTTTCTTTTTTTTTTTTAGTTGAAAAGCACTCAGATTCCAAATTTCTTCCTTTATGAAATTATCAAAGAATATCAAAGGATTTACTTCTAAATTCATCTTTCTATCCAAATGTCTGTAAAAGAACTTAAGTGAAAACATTACCAACGGAAATGAAGTTTTATTCAGCAAGAGTTCAGAGCCCTACATCATTAGGTTTGGTGAATGGGTAAATAAATAGCCATATAGATGAAAACAAAGTGTAATATATTAATTATATCTTTAAGGATAGGGGCGCCTGGGTGGCTCAGTTGGTTAAGCGTCCAACTCTTGGTTTTGGTTGGGGTCATGATCTCATGGGTCCTGAGGTCGGGCTCCACGCTCAGTGGGGAGTCTGCTTCAAGATTCTCTCCCTATGCCCCTCCCCCAACTCATTGGCATGCTCCCTCTTTCTCTCTCTCTCTCTCTCTAAAATGCATAAATCTTAAAAGAAAGAATAATTTCAGTCATACTCTTAAAAAATTCTGTATTTGTAAAATTCACTGCTGAAGAAGCAGTTCCTAGTTTTGTCTCAACAGTGTTATCTCTTTTTTCTTAATAAAAAGTTAAGCAGCTTAATAACTGGTCAGAATTAGAGTACACAAGGAGATGAATGGATGTTGAAAAACTGGCCAATTGCCTCACCTCTAGTTTTGAGACAGGTAGTGCAGAGTGCCCTGAAATTATTCCTATTGAGCCCCAATCCTTGCTTTGTAATGTGGAAGTAGCCTGAAGCTCAACACAGGTTCAAATATTCTCTCTGTTCATAGTCTACTTGCCTTTCTACTTACATTGTAACCACGTTTCTTTATAATTCTAAGATTCTGGATTCTTTCATGCTATAATTACTTTTTATTCTTTAATACTTTCATAAAATTAATCTATGTTTGTTCTATTAAGTTTGTTTCTTACAACATATGGATATTTAATGTATCTACTCCTAAATATTTATGGCTACAATATTTATATACATTTGTGTTATGAAGATGATCTTATTGTATGTGATTAGCCTTGGCTTGTACTCTGCAGCCAGGAAACAGGGCCTCTCTGTGAGGTCTTTCCTTAGGAGGCTTCTAGAGAGATGGTACATAAGAGGGTAAGAGCACAGCTTTGAGAATGAGCAAGACTGATAGAAGTAATAGGGAGGGGTGCAGAACCTGGGTTCTGGAGTCAGACCGTCTGGGTTCAACCAAATTCAATCTCCACCAATATGTGTGATCTTGAGTATTTCACTCAATCTATTTGTGCCTCAGTTTCCTTAAATAAAATTGGGAAGTTAATTAGAATATCTACCTTACAGAATTGCCGTGAGAAAGAAAGAACACACATAGGTATTTAGAGCAATGTCTTGATCCACTTACAATAGTAATCAATTGCTATTTATTATTGTAATTATGATTATTAAAAAGTTCAAATTCCAGCTTTATTACGTGTACCAGGACGATCTTGCACAATGTCTTAACCCTTCCGTTTGTCTGTCTCTAAAAGGAGGATTAGAAGACCTGCGTCACAGGATTGTGGTGGGCAGTAATGGCATATTGTGAAAAGTATCCAACATGGAACTTGGAGTATGTAAGTGTTCAGGAAGGGTATAAACTCCCTTTCTGTAACATCTTCAGTGGCTCCTACCAGTGAACATGTGGCTTAACATATTTCTTGGAGTCCAGTGAGGTTTGAGAGTAAGATTGAATTTGGGTTTTACAGGGGCAGTGTTCTGATGCATCAACATTGAGAAACTAGGAGGCAGTTTTACCAGAGTTGAGGACACTCAGGGGAACACCCCAACCCCCCAGCCAACCCACCCCGACCTGGCACAGAAGTCAGAATGCTAGTGAGAAAGATGGCTGGTGAGTGGACCCCTGAGAAGGTAAATTTCTTTCTCGTCTTCCTGAAATTTCGCAAGGGAAGTCAACACGTTCTGGGACAGTTGTTTAATTGTCAGCTGTGCTTCTTGTCCTTGAGACCCTTTTAGGGGTCTGTGAGATCAAAACTATTTTTATAGTAAAATTAAAAGCTGATTTTCCTTTTTCACTCTCAATTATGAGTACACAGTGGAATTTTCCAGAGTCCCCATGATGTGTAATGATGTCATCTGTCTGACAGCTAGTAGAATGTATGATTATGTATTTTGCATTTCAAAATGTTCTCCTTTTTAATTCCTACTGTGGTAAATACCTGCAGATATAGCTCACATAAAGAAAAATCTTGTTGGGATCTTCAATAATTTTTAAAGGTTTTTAAAGGTTTAAATGTTCCATCCATTTATTTGAGAGAGAGCACAAGTGTGGTGAGGGGGAGGGGCAGAAGGAGGGACAAGCAGACTCTCCGATGAGCAGGGAGCCCGATGTAGGGTTAGATCCCAGGACCCTGAGATCATGACCAGAGCTGAACTCAGACGATTAACCGACTGAGCCACCCAGGTGCAGCAATAATTTTTAAAGGTTTAAAGGGGTCCTGCAACCAAAATCTTTGAGGATCACCAATCCAGGAGAAAGGGTCCATTTTATTTCTGGAAGGGACCATTCTCTAGCTTCTGACTGAAGCTATTTTATGCTACAGACTGCCTAGAATCCTCACCTGATTCCCTGAATATTTGCTCCCCCTTTTCCAGACTCTTGTGAAGACCATCCCGGCTCCTTGACACATTTTCCTCCTACAAATTACAGTACTATTGATTAAATGCAGTTTCCTTTGGCCACAGTCATCTTCAGGCCTTAATCTATCTACCCTAATCAGTTTGATTGGATTGCAGCCACATTCTGGTATTTCTGATTGGATTTTGGATATAACCTATTTTTCGAATCATCACATTTATAGTCCACCTCTCAGGGTGGGCCATTTGGTTCCTATTTCCCAAACTTAGTCCCAGAGAGCATCCCGGGCTTTCAAATTCTAGGCCTTTTTAATGGAACTTCCATCACTGCATTTATTGTCCCAAATATATAAATAATAAGATCTTAAGAGGAAAAGTGAACGTGGAATTTGTTAAAAGTGTTTCAAGTTAAATTTGGTGTTTGTTCTTCGCTATTCTGAACTGATGTAATCATAAAAGTCTGGTAGAATTATTCAGACCCATGAAATGACATCTGGAAAACAAAGCTGTGTTACTATTCATTTGAAGTGCTCACGGAAAGCTGTTAAAGTGAATAATTTGAGGAACTTGGAAATATATTAATATTATATGAGGCAATCATGCAAATTAATAGGAACCCATTGGTCCTGGATCAAATTGGATAAGGCCCAAAAGAAATTTGATTTTGAACAAGTGAGAATATTAATAAATTAAAAACAAATATTATCTATATTTATTGGCCATAGAAGCTTAGTTTGCTACCTATTTCTTTGCTTCTCACTGTAAATTAGAAAAACTAGTAAAATATAAAATTTTTATGAATTTTTATTTTCTACAAAAATTAACAATTATACATGATCGCATCTTATACTCATATTAACTTTTATTTTTAGTCTTTTTTGAATATACTGGACCAAGGTTTGAAGGCTTTCTAATTTCAGCTCTGGTTAATAGCTGTACAAAAATCAGTTTTTTAAATTTATAAAATAGAAATAATAATTCATTTTCCCTCACCAGATTGTTATGGGAATCAAATTCTTCATAAATAATAAAGTGTCCTAAAATTTAAAGATCCTGTTACAACCTCCCTGGGAGAGTATAGGCTTGGTTTTGGGCTCAAACCCCCGGGATTTGAGTTTTACCTCTCACTGGCGTATTGGTTTTGTGATTTTAGTTATGCTATTTAACCTCTCTGAGCCTCAGTTACTTCATTGGTGAAATGAAAATAAAAACACCCCTGGAAACACATAAATTCCTTCTTGAATTTCTCCCCAGTAGTTCTAGGGGCGATTGCAAAGTTGCCAAGGGTACCCCATGCAATTTTGCTCTTACCTACCTAAGGGCTCCCTATTTCCCTCCAGTATTCCTCTGCCTCAATGTGGCAATGTCTCCTATGGCTGGAGCAGCCACTGCTATGTTATTATCAAGTCTGCTTGCTGAAAGTTGAATTTTGGGAGTCTGAAGTCCTTGTTTTCATTTTGTGCTATTTGTGTTCCTTTCAGTCCAAGCTAGTGGTATTTCTGCCAATATAGTTGTCTTAAAAACTCTGCGGTTCCCTTCTTAGACAAAAGCCATGTCTGCAAATCTTTTTGAGCTAAGTCCTCTAACTTGGGCTTCTGCTAAGATTGTTGAAGAAATTCACCCTTAAGCTTCTTAGAAGCCCTATTGTCTGAACAGTTCTCTGAGGCACCATGTTAGATCTAGATGAGGTTTTAACAAAGGCATTTATGGCCACACCCTTGACTTATCACAAGACCATATTTTTCTAGTAATGTCTTGCACTCCATTTTTGCCTGGAAGCTATTCTGAATTTTAGCATTGTTAGTCATCTTGAGAGGCTGAGAATCTTTAAAACCAGAGTCCTTGGTTTTTTGTTTGTTTGTTTAAAAGTCATTCTTTTAAGCTTATGTCTCTCTGCTTGCATTTTGCTATAAGAAACAAGATGCACCTAAGCAGCACCTTCAACACTCTGCTTTGGAATCTCCTTCGTTGGGTCATCCCCTTCACGTGGTATGCTTTCTCCTTCCCACATAACTGCATAAAATTGTGTCACTAAACTTCCTAACATTATATAACAAGCATCTATCTCCTTTAATTCCCTACTCATCCCCTCCTCAAAGGCAGTCTGGCTTCACCAGCAGGCTGTTCACCACACTTGAGGCTGTCACTAATACTCTCCCTAGAGTCTTTGCAGCTTCTGCCCACTGCCTTTTCCAAAGCCACGTCCATATTTTTAGTTGCTTACTCTGGTACCTCATTTTCAAGTATGAAAGTACCAAAATTGATATCAGTTATCTATTGCTGTGTAACAAGTTGTTCCAAAACTTAGTAGCTTAAATTAATAAACGTTTATTATTTCACTGTTTTTGTTGGTCAGGAATCCAGAGTAGCTAGGCTGGATGGCTCTGGCTTGAGATCACTAATGAGGTTGAAGTTAAATTTTTGGCTTGGGATGAAGTCAACTGAAGCCTCGACTGGGGCTGGAAGATCTGCTTCCCAGATGGCTCACTTAAAAGGTTGTTGGCAAGAAGCCTCAATTTGTCACTGGCTTTTTGGCAGGAGCTCTCTGTTCCTCACTATGTATCCTATCTATAGGGCTGTTTCAGTGTTCATGACAGCTGACTTTTCACAGAACAAGTGATCCAAAAGAGGAGAAAAATGTATAGCTGCCATGTCTTTTATGACCTATCCTGAGAAGTCAAACACTGACATTACCGTAATATTCTACTGGTTTCACAGGTCAATCTTATTCAACACGGAAGGGGATTATACGAGGACATAAATACCTGGAAGGAGAGATCATTGGGGGCTGTCTTGGAGGCTGGATACTACAGATACGAAATTCAGCATCTAAGCACAGATTTTCACTGAAGATGTCTTGCTACTGGGGCTTTTCATATATGACCAGAGCTATGTGTAGATGCTGCGCTTGGTGCCTGGGCTAAAGCTGAGAATTCTTGAAGTTGAGATTGCTGATATCTCTTAGATAAGCACAATGCACATAAAGCATTAGCTCACTGACTAAAGCCACATAGGTGCAGCAGAAATATTTTTTCTCATCATTCTTATTTTACAGAAGAATTTTGATCAATTTCTGGCCCAGAAATGCAAGTGGCAGCTTTTGCCCTCTTCATGCCAATTTAAATTGTAGCAAAAAAAAAAAAAAAATTCTAGACCCTTGGTTTTCATTGGTCCTCTGTCATAGTCCTTTGGCTGAGCCCCTGGGAAATTGAGCTTATGGGCTATCACACTCTGCTTCCCTCCAGTCCAATGACTGGCCTCTTACCTTGGAATCAAATTTCTGCCCCTCCCACCTTGTCTCCATTTCCCCCAAATATTAATTTTGTTGCTCCTCATCTCCAGCCTGAGTCTCCGCAAACCTTCATGCAAGTAATCCCTGATGGCACCTCTCTAACCCCAGGCTTGCTGGTGCATGTCTGAATCATATTCGTACTTGAGCTGGGACTTTCCCTGCTACCAATAAGACAAGTAACTAAAAACACGAGGGTCAAAGTGAGAGCTAAGGTTCAGATCTAAAACTCCTAATTGACTGAACAAGCCATGTTTGTTGTCAGCCTAGGAGGCTGGTTCCTTCTTTTCTCAATGGCTCACCTCTATGGAATCATCATCAACTCCAAAACGTAAATGATACAGTTGTTGGATATTATTTTCTGATCATATCTGTTTGAGGCAACAGATATTGCCTTGAAATAGACTCTTCTGTTTGATTTCTGGGTGAAAATTAGAACCAGAATCAAGGAAGTGTAGAATTGTTTGAAGAATTTGATGTTTGACATTTAAAAAAACTTTTTTCAAAGCACACTTGTTCAATCAAAGTGAAGAATGCTGCTCAATGCATTACTTACAAGACAATTCAGGTGCAGCTTTTTGAAATTGTCTTGTCATATGTCTGTCTCTGCCACTGAATACTCTGTGATTCTATTTTCTGAACACTCTGCGGAATCCCCCACACAGGTTCACCCACAGGATAGGTCTCCTGTGAGGCCACGCTATAGGAAAAGATGGACAACAGGATTCTTCAAAATGGAGATAAAATAGTGACCACATAGCTATGAATTTTATAAAGATAACTGCTACTGTTATTTTTAAATACTCAAATAATAAATTATTTCATACAAGCAACCTAAAATAGTTTAGAATGGGGTAATATGAGAGGCTCGACAGGAATAAATTTGTTAGGAATAAAATTGACACTGACAGGGACTGTGATTTATGACTTGACTTATTTTAGGTTAATTTGAATCACATAAACCAAGGGTTTACCGACTCTTCAGACAGTCCCTTTGGAGGCGCTATGTGAGGTGGACTGGGGCAGGTTCAGGGGAAGGAGCCACAGGCATTGGAGAAGTAGGGGGAGGAGGGTGTAGAAGAATTTCAGGAAAAGTTGGGGAGAAACCGCAGGCCTGAAACACAAGAGGTCCTGGGGTTTTACTGTGAAGACATAGAGGAAAAGAAAATCTGGCCTGAAGTGCATGGCACTTCAGGCAGTCTGCTGGAGCTTCTCTCTCTCCCTCTGCTTCTCCCCCCTACTCTCTTCAACACTACATTGAAATGTCATTCATTCTTTTTTTATTGTTATGTTAATCACCATACATTACATCATTAGTTTTTGATGTAGCGTTCCATGATTCATTGTTTGTGCGTAACACCCAGTGCTCCATGCAGAAAGTGCCCTCTTTAATACCTATCACCTGGCTAACCCATCCTCCCACCCCCGTCCCCTGTAGAACCCTCAGTTTGTTTTTCAGAGTCCATTGTCTCTCATGGTTCGTCCCCCTCCGATTTCCCCCCCTTCATTCTTCCCCTCCTGTTATCTTCTTCTTCTTCTTCTTTTTTTCCTTAACAT
>NW_027734992.1:0-310 GCF_054177405.1 Leptonychotes weddellii | reverse complement strand
TAGTGAGACTTGGCATAGGAAGTGGGAGGAGGGGCTAGGAGTCTCCCACAGACACATTTGTATAATTTTAAAGGGCTTCTAAGTTTTGATATTGCTTTAATTAAAAACAAGCTAATTTTCAAGTGGAAGTAATTGGAAAATGTAAAATGCTACATTAAAATGTTAATAGTGGTTGTTTTTGAATGATAAGAATTATGAACAATTGGGGGGGGTGGATTCTACAATTCTACATTTCCCAAGTTTCCTATCTGCATTATTTCTATAGTAGAAAAAAATCATTAAGAAAATGTCACGACCATGGGTTTGCTGT
>NW_027734991.1:0-310 GCF_054177405.1 Leptonychotes weddellii | reverse complement strand
GGGAGTGAGGGCTTGAAGGAGCCAAGTTTGGGCCTACAGGGTGGGCACCAGCCAGGGCTGCCTCCAGGCTTTCCGCTGCCAGATGGAAGATGCAGGGCCTGGGGCAGGAAGAGAGCGTCAGAATGCAGAGGGGCCAGGTGGGTGGAGGGTGTGCAGAGACGGATGTCCGCCCTGATAGGCCGCAGGTCTGAGGGTGGGATATCCCTGGCAGACACGGCCACGTCTCGGGGTTGGCAAACAGTGCTGGGTGCAGGGGGAGAGCCCTTCACGTACTCCCAGAGACCCCAGCCTGATCCTCAGCAAAGGAGCC
>NW_027734990.1:0-310 GCF_054177405.1 Leptonychotes weddellii | reverse complement strand
GCCCCCTCATTGACTGGCACCTCTGTGTCTGTTGGCTGAAGCACCTCAGTGGGACAGGCCAACCTCGCGCTGTCACCTCTGGTGCACCTGTCAGCCCTCCCCACCACCCCCTCCCCAGTTCTGCATCCTCCCCGGACCGCTTGGGCTTCTTGGAACCTTCTGCACCTTTGCACAAGATGTTTCCTCTGGGGTGTGCCACGGACACCCCACAATGCCGTGTCCCCTCCAAGAAGCCTGCCCCGCCACCCCCCAACATACCACTGGCACCGCGCATCTGGGGAACGGTGGCGGGAAGGGCTTCACTACGGGG
>NW_027734989.1:0-310 GCF_054177405.1 Leptonychotes weddellii | reverse complement strand
TATCTCCTTCTGTCAGAGCCTGCATTTAAAAGGGCAACAATTTCTTATCCCAATCCAACTTTCTTTGACAATACTTTGAGGACCTAAATTGTGGGAATAGAAATTAGGGTTTTAGAATTTCTTCCATTGGTCCTATGGTCCTCAATAATCCATCTCCTAAGGGAATTTGAGCTACCCAGTCTTTTGAAGACCTGGCTCTCTGTTTCTTGTCCCAAACAACTCAAGATGATGTTTGCTGTGTACAAGCAAAATTCCCATAAGTGATTTGTTTAATTAACATATGCCCTTGAAATGTCCCTCACTTATGTCC
>NW_027734988.1:0-310 GCF_054177405.1 Leptonychotes weddellii | reverse complement strand
ACTTGATGAAAATAAATTCATATCTTTCAATAATCACTCTCAATGTGAATGGCTTAAATGCTCCCATAAAATGGCACAGGGTTGCAGATTGGATAAAAAGACATGACCTATCCATAAGCTGTCTACAAGAGACTCATTTTGAGCCTAAAAATACATCCAGACTGAAAGTGAAGGGATGGAGATCCATCTTCCATGCCAAAGGACCTCAAAAGAAGGCTGGGGTAGCAATTCTTATATCAGACAAATTAGATTTTTAATCTAAAGACCGTAGTTAGAGACACAAAAGGACACTATATCACTCTTAAAGGGT
>NW_027734987.1:0-310 GCF_054177405.1 Leptonychotes weddellii | reverse complement strand
GTCACAAATGGCAGGATTTCCTTCTTTCTCATGGCTGAATAAAGTCCCATTATAATATACACCACATTTTTTATTTATTTATTTTTTTATTCTTATGTTAATCACCATATATTACATCATTAGTTTTAGATGAAGTGTTCCATGATTCATTGTTTGTGCATAACACCCAGTGCTCCATGCAGAATGTGCCCTCCTCAATACCCATCACCAGGCTAACCCATCCTCCCAACCACCTCCCCTCTAGAACAATGTTTGTTTTTCAGAGTCCATTGTCTCTCATGGTTCGTCTACCCCTGCGATTTCCCCCGCT
>NW_027734986.1:0-310 GCF_054177405.1 Leptonychotes weddellii | reverse complement strand
TGGGACACCTGGGTGGCTCAGTTGGTTAAGTGTCTGCCATGATCTTGGGGGTCTGGGGATCAAGCCCCGCATCAGGCTCCCTGCTCAGCGGGGAGTCTGCTTCTCCTTCTGCCTCTCCCCTCTGCTTGTGCTCCCTCTCTCTCAAATAAATAAATAAAATCTTTAAAAAATATTTTTTAAAAAGCCTTGATATTCCTGGTTTATTATCCTGCCACATTCTGACACTGTGTCCATCCCCAGTTCAAAAAGCCACTTAGCACCTTTCTTTAGGTGTTAATTGCATCACCTAAAACCAGTTAAAAGTGGTTCC
>NW_027734985.1:0-310 GCF_054177405.1 Leptonychotes weddellii | reverse complement strand
GAACAGAATGGGCGCCTGGGTGGCTCAGTTGGTTAAGCGACTGCCTTCGGCTCAGGTCATGATCCTGGAGTCCCGGGATCGAGTCCTGCATTGGGCTCCCTGCTCAGCGGGGAGCCTGCTTCTCCCTCTGACCCTCCCCCCTCTCATGTGCTCTATGTCTCTCTCATTCTCTCTGTCTCAAATAAATAAATAAAATCTTTAAAAAAAAAAAAGACTAAGAACAGAATTCATCTTCTCCTTTCTTATGTTTCATCTGTTGCACTCTTTTGCCTACTGCCACTCTCGAGACACACACACACACACACAGTGT
>NW_027734984.1:0-310 GCF_054177405.1 Leptonychotes weddellii | reverse complement strand
TGGGTATTAAGGAGGGCACGAACTGCATGGAGCACTGGGTGTTATATGAAAACAATGAATCGTGGATCACTACATCAAAAACTAATGATTTATTATATGATGACTAACATAACATAATAAAATAAAAATGAATCTATGTTGATGGTACACAATATATAGAGATATAATTTTATGACAGTAACAGGAGAGAAGGACAGGATATAGAGGAGCCAAGTTTTCATATAATACCTAGGACATATTGTGGGTTCAGGTCTAGGGCAATGCAATATAGTGAATCTAATGAATTTTTTCATTTCCCAGTGGCTGTACT
>NW_027734983.1:0-310 GCF_054177405.1 Leptonychotes weddellii | reverse complement strand
TTATTTATTTTAGAGAGAGAGAGAGATGGAAAGAGAGAGATAGCATGAGTAGGGGGAGGGGCAGAGGGAAAGAGAGACAGTCATCAAGCAGACTCCCCACTGAGCATAGAGCTAGATGCAGGGCTGGATCCCAGGACCCTGAGATCATGACCTGAGCCAAAATCAAGAGTCAGATGCTCAACCAACTGAGCCACCCAAGCTCCCCATGTTTGACTCATTCTTAAGAATTGGATCCTACAAAGCACAAAAATTTTATCAGAATAAGCTTTTATAAAGGGGTGCTTGAGTGGCTCATTTAGTTGAGCCTCTA
>NW_027734982.1:0-4855 GCF_054177405.1 Leptonychotes weddellii | reverse complement strand
AAAAAAAAAAAAAAATCTTAAAAAAAAAAATTAAAAATTAAAAATTAAATAAAAAGAAGGAATTAATCCTTCTGAACTCCCCAGAACATCACAAACCTGTTACTAAAGCAAACTATCAATTAGAAGTTATTTCAGTAAGAGCAGATGAATGGATAAAGAAGATGTGGTATATATATACAGTGGAATATTATGCAGCCATCAAAAAACAAAATCTTGCCATTTGCAACAATGTGGATGGAACTAGAAGGTATTATGCTAAGTGAAATAAGTCAATCAGAGAAAGACAAGTATCATATGATCTCACTGATATGAGGAATTTGAGAAACAAGACAGACAAGCATAGGGGAAGGGAGGGAAAAATGAAACAAGATGAAACCAGAGAGGAAGACAAACCATAAGAGACTCTTCATATCAGGAAACAAACTGAGGGTTGCTGGAGTGGTGGGGGGAGGGAGGGTTGGGGTGGCTGGGTGATGGACATTGGGGAGGGTGTGTGCTATGGTGAGTGCTGTGAATTGTGTAAGACTGATGAATCACAGACCTGTACCCCTGAAACAAACAATACATTATATGTTAATAAAAAATAAATAAATAAATAACAACAAAAAAGATGTTATTTCAGTAAGAGAGAACACTACCTGGCTGAATCTTAGCAATGTATCAGAAAGAGGAAGTCAGAAATGGAATACTGATTGAGTTTTGGATTCTGAGTTCAAGTGGTTTAAGATGGGTCTTTCAAGGCAAGGAGATGACTGGGATCAGGCAAATATGTGTTATAATTATTTAAAATTTGGTGACAAAGAAAGAGGATCTTGAAGTGACTTTTGTTGTCACTTGTTGCAAGTGTAAATCGTGGATACCTGCAAGCTAATTGTGGAAGTGAATAGTCTACTGTCTCAGATAAATTGATCTGTGGGAATTTTCTAAAGAACTGAAATTAATTACTGTTTATAGTAACATCCATTCCAGGCAAAATTTCCTTGAACAACCATCTAAGTCAAGTTGACCTAGGTGGTCTACAGTCTTACCTAAGTCATATTGTCACACATATTCTCAATTTTTAGTGCATTTCAACTTTATGGGCATAAAATTATTGATAATATTTTTCTTGTTATCTTTTACATTTCTAATGTAACTATAGTTATGTTTTCTTTCTCATTCATGATATTGCTTAGGTGTGCTTTCCTCTTTCCTTGAAATTATTTCCAAATGTTTTCTATTTTAAGATTTTCATAGAACCAGTTTCTGAACTTATTTTTTTCTCTTTATTGTATCTTAGCTTTCTCTTTCATTGAATTCTGCTCTTATTATTTCCTTCCTTCTGCCTTCTGTTTTCTTTGGGTTTTATTCTGTTGTTCCTTTTCTAATTTAAGTGAAATCTTTATATTATTTTTCAGCCTTCCTTCTCTAATACAAACTTTAAATCTATAAAATGCCAAAAGGACCACTTCTCCGCATCCCACAGGTTTTGGTATGTAGCATTTTCACTTATCATTCAATTCTAAGTATTTTTTAGTTTTCAATATGATTTCTTCTTTGACCCATAAGCTATTTTACATGTGTTTTTAAATGTTTTATATTCTTGGGGGTTTTATTTATTTTTATTTTTACTTCCTTCTAGCATTAGTGACATATAATTGACATATAACATTGTGTAAGTTTAAGATGTACAACATACTGATTTGATACAATATATATTGCAAAATGATTCCGCAGTAGCATTAGATAACACTTCCATCACCTCACAGAATTACCATTTCTATTTGTAGTGAGAACATTCAAGATCTACCCTCTTAGCAACCTTTTTAAGTATATAATATTGTATTATTAACTATAACTACCACGTTATACATTAGATTCACAGAACTTATTCATTATAAGTCATAATTGGAAGTTTGTACCCTTTGGCCAACATCTCCCCATTTCCCCCAACATCCAGTCCCTGGTAACCACCGTCCATCTACAGATTAATGGATAAATAAAATGTAGCATATATATATATATTTATATATGTAACACTCACACAATATAAAATTGTTCAGCCATGATAAAGAAGGAAATCTATTAATTAAAAATGGTCTAAGAACTTGACCACAACTCTATGGCCAATTAATCTTAGACAAGGCAGGAAAGGATATCCAATGGGAAAAAGACAGTCTCTTCAACATATGGTGTTGGGAAAACGGGACAGCAAAAGAATGAAACTGGACCACTTTCTTACACATATACAAAAATCAATTCAAAATGGATTAAAGATCTAAATATGAAACCTAAAACCATAAAAACTTAGAAGAGAACATAGGCAGTAACCTCTTTGATACCAGCCATAGCAGCTTTTTTCTAGATATGTCTCTTGAGGCAAGGAAAACAAAAGCAAAATTAAACTATTGAGACTACATCAAAATAAAAAGCTTCTGCACAGCAAAGGAAACAATCAACAAAACTAAAAGGCAACCTATGGAATGGGAGAAGATATTTTCAAATGACATATGTGATAAAGGGTTAGTATTCAAAATATATAAAGAACTTACGCAACACCAAAAAAAAAAATTAAATAAATCAATTAAAAAATGGACAGAAGACATGAACAGACATTTCTCCAAAGAAGACATAGAGATGGCCAACAGACACATAAAAAATGCTGATCATCACTTAGACCATCGGGGAAATGCAAATCAAAATTACAATGAGATATCACCTCACACCTGTTAGAATGGCTATAATCAACAACACAAGAAACAAGTGTTTGGGTAGATGTGGAGAAAAAGGAATCCTATGTACTACTGGTGGGAATGCAAACAGGTGCAGCCACTGTACAAAACAGTGTGGGGGTTCCTAAAGAAGTTAAAAAGATCTACACTATGATCCAGCAAATGCATTACTGGGTATTTACCCAAAGACTATAAAAACACTAATTCAAAGGGATACATGCATCCCTATGTTTATAGCAACATTATTTACAATAGCCAAGATATAGAAGCAGCCTAAGTGTCCATCTATTGATGAGTGGGTAAAGAAGATGTGTGTGTGTGTGTGTGTGTGTGTGCACAATGGAATATTATTCAGCCATAAAAAAGAATGAAATCTTGCCATTTGCAACAACATGGATGGAGCTAGAGAGGATAATGCTCAGTGAAATAAGTCAGTCAGAGAAAGACAAATACTATATGATTTCACTCATATATGTAATTAAGAAACAAATCAAAAGAGTAGAAGGAAAAGAGAGAAAGTGAGAAATCAAGAAACAGACCCTATCATAGAGAACAAAATGATGGTTACCAGAGGGGAAGTGGGTGGGGGAATGGGTTAAATAAGTGATAGGGACTAAGGAGTGCACTTGTCATGATGAGTGATGTATAGAATTGTTGAATCACTATATTGTACAACTGAAACTAATATAAGACTATATGTTAATTAATTGGAATAAAAGTAAAAACTTAAAAAGCCAAAAAAAAAAAATGGGGTAAGAACTTGAATAGACATTTTTCCAAAGAAAACATACAAAAGGCCAACAGGCATATGAAAAAATGCTCATTGTTACTAATCACTAGGGAAATGCAAATCAAAACTACAATGAGTTATCACCTCATACCTGTCCAGATGGCTATCATCAAAAAGACAAAACACAACAAAGGTTGGCGAGGTTGTGGAGAAACTGGAACTCTTGCACAGTGTTGGTGGGAATGCAAAACAATGCATGGGAAACTATATAGAGATCCCTCAAAATATTAAAAATAGAACTATCATATGATCTAACAATCCTACTCTGGGAATTTATCCAAAGAAATTCAATCAGAATCTTATGTAGGTATTAGCACTCTTATGTTCATTGCAGCATTAGTCACAATAACCAAGATGTGGAAACAAGCTAAATGTACATTGATAGATAAATGGATAAAGAATGTGTGGCATATACATATAAGAATACTATTCAGCCTTAAAAAAGAAGGAAATCTGAAATATGTGACAACATGGGTGAACCTTTAAGAAGAGAGAAGTAAGTGAAGTGAAGCTAAGTGAAATAAGCTAGTCACAGAAAAATTCTACATGATTCTACTTATATGAGGTATCTAAAATAGTCAAACTCATAGAATCAAAGAGTGAAACAGTGCTTATCAGGGAATGGGAGGAAGGGTAAATGGGGAGTTGCTAATCAACGTACATATTCAGCTAAACAAGATGAATAAGCTCTAGAGATCTGGTTGTACAATATTGTATTTCTAGTCAACAATAATGTGTACTTAAAAATTTGTCAAGGAGCACCTGGGTGGCACAGTCAGTAAGCATCTGACTCTTGGTTTCAGCTCAGGTAGTGATCTCAGGTTTGTGAGATCAAGCCCCAAGTCAGGCTCTGCGCTCAGTGCAGAGTGTGCTTAAGATTCTTTCTCCCTCTAGTGGGTGTTATATGCAACTCATGAATCACTAAATTCTACCCCTGAAACTGATAATACACTACATGTTAAGTAAATTGAATTTATTTTATTTTTTTATTATTATGTTATCTTAATCACCATACGTTACATCATTAGTTTTTGATGTAGCGTTCCATGATTCATCGTTTGCATATAACACCCAGTGCTCCATGCAGTACGTGCCGTCTTTAATACCCATCACCAGGTTAACCCATCCCCCCACCCCTCTCCCCTCTAGAACCCTCACTGTTTCTCAGAGTCCATAGTCTCTCATGGTTCGTCTCCCCCTCCGATTTCCCCCCCTTCATTCTTCCCTTCCAGCTATCTTCTTCTTTTTTTTTTTTTTTAACATATAATGTATTATTTGTTTCAGAGGTACAGGTCTCTGATTCAACAGTCTTACACAATTCACAGCGCTCACCATAGCACATACCCTCCCCAGT
>NW_027734981.1:0-310 GCF_054177405.1 Leptonychotes weddellii | reverse complement strand
AAGATTTTATTTATTTATTTGAGACAGAGAGAATGAGATACAGAGAGCATGAGAGGGAGGAGGGTCAGAGGGAGAAGCAGACTCCCTGCCGAGCAGGGAGCCCGATGCGGGACTCGATCCCGGGACTCCAGGATCATGACCTGAGCCGAAGGCAGTCGCTTAACCAACTGAGCCACCCAGGCGCCCTATAAAGGTTTTTTTAAAGTAATCTCTACACCCAATGTGGGGCTCAAACTCACAACCCCAAGATTAAGAGTTGCTGGCCCCACTGAGCCAGTCAGGTGTCCCCCCTTTTTTTCCTTAAAGATTT
>NW_027734980.1:0-310 GCF_054177405.1 Leptonychotes weddellii | reverse complement strand
GACTGGGCATAAAGAAAGCATGAGTCAGAAAGAAAACGAGATTTTAAATTTATTTAAATTATTAGTAAATTATTAGTAAAATTAGTAAAATTGGTTACTGTCCCATTCTGATGTCCAGTCTCATCAAATGGAAATGTGGCAAGAAGTGTGGGGAAAGTATTCAAGCACAGTATGGGCAGGAGTATAAGATTAGTATCCAAAAAAACTCAGTTTGATTTCCAGCTACTTAATTTCTGCATGCAAAACATTAAACAAGTTGGCAGAAACACACTATACATCAGTAGTCACAGAAGCATATTATCTATGTATT
>NW_027734979.1:0-310 GCF_054177405.1 Leptonychotes weddellii | reverse complement strand
TAGAGCAGGAATTCTTATCATGGGATGTAATGTAGTTGTTACAGACACAGGGTCAGTAGTTAGTCTAGACATTGGGCAAGTGACTTAAATTCAGCTCAGTCTACTTGTCTATAGAATGGGTATAGTACCCTATCTACAGAGATTAACCTGTCAAACTTCAGATACATCAAAATCACCTGGGGGGTTCTTAAAACAGACTACCGGGTCCCTACTCCAGAAGTTTCTGATTCACATGTGCTCAGGCACCCAAATGTGCACTTCCAGCAAGTTTCCAGTAATGCTAATGCCGCTGGCTCAGGGACCACACTTC
>NW_027734978.1:0-310 GCF_054177405.1 Leptonychotes weddellii | reverse complement strand
TTAAATATGTTGACTATGGGTTTTCCTAGTTGTTGAGTGTTTCCATCATTAAAGTACTGGATTCTTCTCTCAAATGGTTTGTTTTTTCTGTATTAAAATGACCATTTTTTGGTTCTTTATTATTATGGTATTACATAAATTGTTTTTTTATGTTAAACCAACCTAGCAATTCTGGTATAAGTTTTACTTGGCTCTTGTGTATATTTCCCCCTTTTATTTTGTTTAATGCTGTTGGATTTGGCTTCCTAATTTTCTTCGAGAGCCTTTGTATCTTAAATTCATAAAGATACTCGTCTATAGGTTTCTTTTC
>NW_027734977.1:0-310 GCF_054177405.1 Leptonychotes weddellii | reverse complement strand
TTTGCTGTGCAGAAGCTTTTCAGTTTGATGTAGTCCTACTTGTTGGTTTTTGCCTCTGTTGCCTGTCCTTTTGGGGTCATATCCAAAATATCATTGCACAATTGAAGGACCTTTTCCCTATGTTTTCTTCTATGAATTTTACAGTATCAGATCTTCTAACACTTCAATCCATTTTGAGTAATTTTTGTGAGTGGTGTAAGATAACGGGTCCAATTTCATTTTTCTGCTTCTGGTTATCCAGTTTTCCCAACACTATTTGTTGAACTTCTTTTCCCACTGAATATTCTTGGCTCCCTTGTCAAATAGTAGT
>NW_027734976.1:0-310 GCF_054177405.1 Leptonychotes weddellii | reverse complement strand
TATTTATTTATTTAGAAAGTGTGAGCAGGGAGAGGGGCAGAGGGAAAGAGAGAGAGAGAATCTCAAGCAGACTCCTCACTGAACATAGAGCCTGACCCGGGGCTTGATCTCATGACCTGAGCCGAAATCACAGGTTGGATGCTTAACCAACTGAGCCACTCAGGGGCCCCTAAAAGAAAGTCTTTTTATTAAGAGTTTATAGAAATCCAGATTAAGAAAAGCTGGAAGCTGAACATGAGTTGGTGACCTTCCAGAATGATTCAGGTCTCAGGCAATGAAGAAGTAAGAAAGGAAACCAGGGTGTGGATTC
>NW_027734975.1:0-310 GCF_054177405.1 Leptonychotes weddellii | reverse complement strand
TGTGCCCTTGACTTCCCGTCCAGTTTATTCATGACATGACTTTCTATTATATAAATCTCAAAATAAAGATAGATTTAATCTTTTTTTTTTTTTATATTTTATTTATTTGACAGAGAGAGATAGTGAGAGCAGGAACGCAAGCAGGGGGAGTGGGAGAGGGAAAAGCAGTCTTCCCGCCGAGCAGGGAGCCCGATGTGGGACTCGATCCCAGGACCCTGGGATCATGACCTGAGCCGAAGGCAGAAGCTTAACGACTGAGCCACCCAGACGCCCAAGATAGATTTAATCTTTTAAGAAGTTTCTTAGAGTA
>NW_027734974.1:0-310 GCF_054177405.1 Leptonychotes weddellii | reverse complement strand
TCATATGACCTCACTAATATGAGGAATTCTTAATCTCAGGAAACAAACTGAAGGTTGCTGGAGTGGTGGGGGGTGGGAGGAATGGGGTGGCAGGGTGATAGACATTGGGGAGGGTATTTCTATGGTGAGCGCTGTGAATTGTGTAAGACTGTTGAATCACAGACTTGTACCTCTGAAACAAATAATACATTATATGTTAAAAAAAAAAAAGAAGAAGAAGATAGCAGGAGGGGAAAAATGAAAGGGGGGAAATCGGAGGGGGAGACGAACCATGAGAGACTATGGACTCTGAGAAAGAAACTGAGGGTTC
>NW_027734973.1:0-310 GCF_054177405.1 Leptonychotes weddellii | reverse complement strand
TCATATGACCTCACTAATATGAGGAATTCTTAATCTCAGGAAACAAACTGAAGGTTGCTGGAGTGGTGGGGGGTGGGAGGAATGGGGTGGCAGGGTGATAGACATTGGGGCGGGTATTTCTATGGTGAGCGCTGTGAATTGTGTAAGACTGTTGAATCACAGACTTGTACCTCTGAAACAAATAATACATTATATGTTAAAAAAAAAAAAGAAGAAGAAGATAGCAGGAGGGGAAAAATGAAAGGGGGGAAATCGGAGGGGGAGACGAACCATGAGAGACTATGGACTCTGAGAAAGAAACTGAGGGTTC
>NW_027734972.1:0-310 GCF_054177405.1 Leptonychotes weddellii | reverse complement strand
TTTAAAATCATTTAAAGAAGAATATTAAGTATGTGATGGTATGGGTTACGTAAAGATACAGCAAAACTCGTTAATGCTGATGCTGAACTATGGGAAAGCCTGCTCGGGGGACAACCTTGTCCCTTTCACATAGCGATAGAGGCCAGAACTCTGGGACAGAGGATTTTCTGTGATGTAAGATTTCTTTTTTTTTTTTTTTTCAGTCATGAGTCTGTGTCCAGAGATAAAAACCTTTTAGGCTTTGAGGAGTTTTTCCTTTTCTTCTAAGTTTTGGTTTTGTTTTGTTTTAAAGAAGAGCCTTAGCGTGGTG
>NW_027734971.1:0-4855 GCF_054177405.1 Leptonychotes weddellii | reverse complement strand
CCTGAGTGGCTCAGTCGGTTAAGCATCTGCCTTCAGCTCAGGTCATGATCCCAGGGTCCTGGGATCGAGCCCCACATCGGGCTCCTGGCTCAGCGAGGAGCCTGCTTCTCCCTCTCCCTCTGCCTCTCTCCCTGCTCATGCTCTCTCTCTGTATCTGTATCTCTGTGTCTCAAATGAATAAATAAAATCTTTAAAAAAAAAAAAAGAAAAACTTCCTTTAACATTTCTTGCAAGGCAGGTCTACTGGCAACAAATCCCCTTCATTTTTGTTTGTCTGAGAAAGTCTGTATCTCTCTTTCGCTACTGAAGGATAATTTCATAGGGTACAGAGTTTTCTGTTCGTGATTTTTTTCTCTCAACATTTTAAATATTTTGCTCTACTCTGCTCTCCTGCCTGGTTTCTGAGGCAAGTAGGGTATAATTTTTATCTTTGCTTCTCTATAAGTAAGGTGTTTTTTTTTTCTCCCCTGGTTTCTTCCAAGGTTTTTTCTTTATTTGTGATTTTCTGAAGTTTGGAAATGATATGCCTATAGGTATTTTTTTTTTTTTTTGCATTTATTGTTCTTGATGTTCTCTAAGCTTCCTGGATTCTTTTTTGTATTTCATATTATGTTCTATTATATATATATTACACATTATATATGTATAAAATATTATATTGTCTATGTGTATTTTGTAATATATACGTATATTTCTCACAATGAATTTCAGAATATCAATGGGTTTTCAGCAAGTACCTTACAATTATAAATTGATATAATACTCATAACTACCCATCATTAGATACTATTATATCCAGGGGTGCCTGGGTGGCTCAGTCATTGGGCATCTGTCTTCAGCTCAGGTCATGATCCCAGGGTTCTGGGATTGAGCCCTGCATCGGGAAGCCTGCTTCTCCCTCTCCCACTCCCCCTGCTTGTGTTCCCTCTCTCGCTCTCTCTCTGTCAAATAAATAAATAAATAAAAATCTTTTTAAAAAAGATACTATTATATCCATTCTACAGACAATTGTGGTCTGGTCTCAACATTAATTTGAGGGAAATTCTCATTCATTATTGTTTCAGTTTCTTCTTCATCTGATATTTCCATTACATGTATCTTACAACTTTTGTAGTTGTCCCACAGTTCTTGGGTGTTCTGTTCTATTTTTTTCTGTCTTTTTCTCTTTCCTTCTCCCTCTATTATCATATCCTCAGGCTTAGGGGTTCTTTCCTTAACTATTTCTAGTTTACTTAAGAGCCCATCAAAGACCTTTTTTATTTCTGTTATACTGTTTTTGAACTCTAGCATTCGTTTTGATTCTTTCTTAGAATTTCTCTCTCTCTGCTTACATTATACATCTATTCTTGCATGTTGTCTACCTTTTCCATTACAGCCTTAGCATATTAATCATAGTTGTTTTAAATTTCCGGCCTGATAATTCCAACATATCTGCCGTATCTGACTTTGGTTCTGATACTTGCTCAGTCTCCTCAAACTCTATCATTTGCCTTTTAGTATGCCTTGTAGTTTTTTGTTGAAATCCAGTATGTTTTACTGAGAAAAAGGAAGACAGTAAATAGGACTTCAGTGGTATGGTGGTAAGGTGTGGGGAGAGGGAGGGGAATCCTTCTGTAGTCCTATAATTAGGTCTCAGTCTTTTGATGAGCCTGCATCCCTGGATTGTGACCCTCACCAGTGCTTCTCAATTTTTTCCCTTCTTAGCTGGGACAAAATAGCTAAAGGGAGTGAAATTCTGTATTTCCCTTCCCTCATGTGGAAGGCTAGATTGGAACTGAAATTCAGTATTTACCTTTGATAAAACCCCAGCAGGTTAGACTCTGGTAATATGGTTTCCCTTGAGAACAGGCCTTGTTAAGAAAAACAGAAATCTCTTGGTCTATTTTTAAATGGTTATTTTCCCCTCCCCCAGCCAAGAGCATGAGGGGATTTTTCTCTGATATTTACTGTGAAGACCTGGTAGATCTCCTGGAGGCAAAACTCATAAAAGTTTGTCACCCCGCTCCCCACCAAGACTGGATCTCTCTGGAATGTTAAACTCTCAGATGTATCCACCCTAAGCCTCCAGCAATCTGTCAATTATAGTTCAGGTTTCCCTACTCTGGCTCTGGTTCCCTTGAGGATTTCTGCTCTGGGATTTCTGTTCCTGTAAGTTGTGATTCTCTTTATTGCCTGTCTGTCTCTCGAATTTAGGGGCAGCATTTTGCCCTGTGACCTCATTTCTCTTTTGGATCTAAGAAGGTTTGTTGATTTTTTTTAGTTTGTTCAGCTTTTTACTTTTTGTCAGGATGGAGCAATCCCTTCTAAAGTCCTTTCCTGATGGACTTGGAGTCTCCAGTTCTTTATTTTTTAAATCACAAATATGAGTCCACTATGCAGGGAAATTGAAGCACTATCAATATATTCCCTTAGTTTTTACAGCTAATGTTTTGGAAAACTTCTGGAGAAAAACATTAATGTGGTGTAATCTTTATATTCTCCTGAGATGTAGCAGAGTAAGAACAAAAGAAGTGTAGAGTAATTCTATATTCATGTTGATAGGTAAAACCTGAGGTATGCAATATTCCAATTTTGTGAATCACTCACTATTTAGGTGTGGTTTTGAAGGCATTGTGAGATATTAATGTAGATACCACCTCAAACATAAACAAAATGCACCCTTGTCCCATCTGAACCCTGACTCCTTTCTAGCACCCTCACTGTTAGCAGTGTGGAACCCCAAAGACACAACTTGGTGGTAAAAGGGACATGAAAAGCACATGTTGCCGACATTTCTTTTTTATGTTCCTTCTTGGAAGCGTTGCTCTTACAATACAAAATGCTCCTAATTGCATTGAAGGTAAACACTTTCAGGCCAGCAGTATGTAAAAACAGCCTTAATCCTCTTCATGCTTTTTGTCTAGTTATTCCAATTATGAAGTTATTCATCATAAGATCATTTATGGCAGCAAGATAACTAACATTAGGGGAATAGGAACCCCCCATTTTTTTTATCCTTTTGGTGGAAAGCCAAGCAACCATTGGAATAACCTTGAAAATGTTTGTCTTCTATGCCGTTAGCTTTGTAATTTCTTCTTTGATCAAGAGTAATTTCACTTACCTGTGAGTTTTTACATCATTTTACATCATTTTTTAACATTACATTCATCAGATTACAGAAAAATGTATAATTATCTTATTAGTATCCATTAAATTATGAACTTGTTGAAGTGAGGGACTTTGCCTTTCTCTTCGATGTTTTTCTTGAATGTGGTACATAGTACAAGGTTCTTCAAGAAAAATGCAGGTTAAAAAACAAACAAACAAACAAACAAAAAATCAAAGTCCCTTGAAGGAATTTCAGTTACCATGATGTAGTTAAATAACACCTGTCCCCACAAAACATGGTTCAAGTTTCATTTAATACGATATGTTAATAGTGACTAACTACATAAGTACAAACTATGATACTTGCTCTTTGTCTGTATATCACTCCTAAATAAGAGAGGCACATCGTGATCAGTGACCAGTCACATCACTGCCTTCAAAGATAGCCTGGTCACTGGATATGTGTTATTCAGTTTATGTATGGACAGCAAAGCCTGTAGTTGTGTTGTCTCCTTGTGTTCCAGTGATAAATCCACGACTTTTTTTTTTTTTTTTTACAAAAAGAGGGAATTGGCCAAAAAAATGAACATGCAGCAAAACAATGAAAGTGGTAACACTGGACTTGAACTTTGAATCACATCTAGACAGGGGTATGGAAGAAAAAACTGTCCATGGAATGTCGATACTTCTGCTGTTCAAGAGATTGGAGATGTGCAGCCAGAGGAAAATAATGATAATGAACTTGTAGACACGGGTGAGGCTCTTGGCTGCAATGACAAAAAGGGAGCGGTCCCAGAAGTGATGCTGGCAAAAAGCTTCACTAAAGGAGCTTTTGGAAATACTTATGACATTAAAAATGCAGAGGATCAAATGTTGGAAACTGATTCAGACTTAGAAAGGAGCGTCAGCAATGGAAAAAAGACAGTCTCTTCAATAAATGGTGCTGGGAAAATTGGACAGCTATATACAGAAGAATGAAACTCGACCATTCTCTAACACCATACACAAAGATAAACTCAAAATGGATGAAAGACCTCAATGTGAGACAGGAATCCATCAAAATCCTAGAGGAGAACATAAGCAGTAACCTCTTTGACATCGGTCACAGCAAATTCTTTCAAGATACATCTCCAAAAGCTAGTGAAACAAAAGCAAAAATGAGCTTTTGGGACTTCATCAAGATAAAAAGCTTCTGCACAGCAAAGGAAGCAGTCAACAAAACAAAGAGGCAACCCACAGAATGGGAGACAATATTTGCAAATGGCACTACAGTTAAAGGGCTGGTATCCAAGATCTATAAAGAACTTCTCAAATTCAACACCCGAAAAACAAATAATCAAGTCAAAAAATGGGCAGAAGACGTGAACAGACACTTCTCCAAAGAAGACATACCAATGGCTAACAGACACATGAAAAAATGTTCATCATCTTTAGCCATCAGGGAAATTCAAATCAAAACCACACTGAGATACCACCTTACACCAGTTAGAATGGCAAAAATGGACAGGGAAAGAAACAACAAATGTTGGAAAGGTTGTGGAGAAAGGGGAACCCTCATACACTGTTGGTGGGAATGCAAGTTGGTACAGCCACTTTGGAAAACAGAGTGGAGGTTCCTCAAAAAATTAAAAATAGAGCTCCCCTATGACCCAGCAATTGCACTACTGGGTATTTACCCCAAAGACACAGATGTAGTGAAGAGAAGGGCCATATGCACCCCAATGTTCATAGCAGCAATGTCCGCAATAGCCAAACTGTGGAAAGAGCC
>NW_027734970.1:0-310 GCF_054177405.1 Leptonychotes weddellii | reverse complement strand
GTGTGGGGCCAGGAGCAAAGACGGGGCTCAGAGCCCCCAGCTGGTGGACTGCAATGGGGAAGACGTCCCCATGAGGGCTCCTTCCTGGCTGCGGCTTCTCTGGGAGGCCCGGGGCTGGGCTCTGTCTCTGCCAAGGCACACAGAGAGCAGGCGTGTGGGTGAGCTTTTCTCCTCTCACAATTGTGAGTTCATCTGACCCACCAGAGCCACCTCCCACTGCCCCTTTCACAGATTTGGAGGAGACAGGTGTGGGAGCCAGCGCCCCTCCAGAGCCCGAGGATGGTCCCCCTGCCTCTGGAGAGCCACCTGC
>NW_027734969.1:0-310 GCF_054177405.1 Leptonychotes weddellii | reverse complement strand
GTGTGCCTCTTGCTCTTTCTGGGCTTATTCCTTCACTCTCTACACTTCCCGTCAAAGGGGCACAATGAGGAGAAATATCTATTTGAGGAGAAAGGGCTTTGAATTCCCTGCGGCCAGAACAATTTGGATTTGTCAGCTGGTGGAGAATTTCTGGAATGAACAGGAAGGCCTTTGCAAAACTATGCAACAGTTTACATTGATCATGTGAAGTGTTTGTCCAAAACAGAGCAAGTTAAAGACCAAATTCTTTTCCCACTGGGGCCTGTGGACAGTGGATTTAAAGAGAAGAACTGTAAAGTCTTCCAAATAT
>NW_027734968.1:0-310 GCF_054177405.1 Leptonychotes weddellii | reverse complement strand
TTATTTTTATTATTTTTTAAAGATTTTATTCATTCATTTGAGAGAGAATGAGAGTGAGAAAGAGAGAGCACATGAGAGCAGGGAGGGTCAGAGGGAGAAGCAGACTCGCCGCCGAGCAGGGAGCCCGATGCGGCACTCGATTCCGGGACTCCAGGATCATGACCTGAGCCGAAGTCAGTCGCTTAACCAACTGAGCCACCCAGGCGCCCTAAGAAAGGATTTTTTAGAAAAGAAAAACAAACCATAAAAAAGATGAATGCATTTAAACACATTAAAATTTAAAATTCTTTACATCAATAGATACCATTAA
>NW_027734967.1:0-310 GCF_054177405.1 Leptonychotes weddellii | reverse complement strand
AGTCTGTGGGAAGGCGAGAGAGACAGACTAACCCACGACTGACCCAGAGTCCTGAGATTCTAGGAAGGGCAGAGCTGGGGAGGAAGATTGGAGGAGGAACTTACTTCTTTTTTTTTTTTTTTTTAAAGGAACTTACTTACGTTTTTTGGCGCAAGACAGCCTAAGACAGCCCTGAAGATTTGAACCTGAGGGAAAATGCAGCCACCCGGCAGAGGCTTGAAAATGCCAACTGTTTGCCTAACTCTCTTATTTTTCCTTCTTATCATTGTCTAAACGTGATTTTCCATGGTAGCAATCAATGAATGTGTGT
>NW_027734966.1:0-310 GCF_054177405.1 Leptonychotes weddellii | reverse complement strand
TTTACAGAGCATTCTTTATGTAACATTCTATAACAATTGGTCTAACTGGTGTTTGTTCTTTGGACTGTTTTTTAACCTCATTATGAGCATTCCATACAGAAAGAGCAGCACGTGCAAAAAAGGTCTTATAGCGGAAGATAGTAGAGTATTCAAAGAAATTAAGGAAGGAAAGTGTGGTGAGACAATAGGAAGAAAGAAGGAGAGTAGTATGGAATGACACCACAAAAACAAGGAGGGCTCAGACCATCATAGCTTACAAAGAAAAAAAAATTTTTAGCTCTTGATTCTAAGAACGATTAATTTATGAAAC
>NW_027734965.1:0-310 GCF_054177405.1 Leptonychotes weddellii | reverse complement strand
GTCTGCAAGAAAGTAGACTCAGCCCAGCAGAGGGTCTGGAAGAAGGCTGCTCACCCACAAAGTGCTTCCCTGAAATCTACCAAGTGGATTTTTCCTTCTTGAGAACATGGCTTTTTTTTTTTTTTTTAATTAAATAAAATAAGAAATGTACCTTCAGGTACAGAAACTGCAAGGTCACAGGGAGCCTGAACCACAGGGCGACTGCTGACCTCACCCTGGCCTGGCCTTCCAGGGCTATTCATTTCTATGGCTGAATTTTTGTTTTGTTTGTTTTCTAACAGAAAAAACACAAGCTGAATGGATGGACTTT
>NW_027734964.1:0-310 GCF_054177405.1 Leptonychotes weddellii | reverse complement strand
TTGACTATTCCCTTACATTAAAGAACTTACCTTAATCTAGAGCTTGAAGATAAATGACACTAAATTCTGTCAGTCATCAAGACATTGGTCATGAATTAATTACTGTGCATCGTTTGTCATCCTTTGACTATTTCTATCAATAGATCATACATAGATCAACAATACAACTTCAAATATTGAGAAGTAACAGAGGTGCCTGGATGGAATTTTTATACAGCAACTTGTAGTAGCAATGATAATAATGTCAAGACAAGCAGTTTATATGTAGATTATGGACTCCCATAACTTTTTTAGATTAGAAATTCTGAAG
>NW_027734963.1:0-310 GCF_054177405.1 Leptonychotes weddellii | reverse complement strand
CAGGAAGTTTGATGCAGGGTTCTGCTCAGGGTCTTCCTGTGGTTGCAGTCGTGCTTCCGGGTGGAGCTGTCATATCAGAGCTGCTTCCAAACCACTCCTGTAGTTACTGGTGGGAGATTTCAGTACTTCACCATGTGTGCTGCTATAGGGCTGCTCATGGCATGGCTTCCCCAAGAATGAGTGACAAGAAAGGGAGACAAAGGGACAGAGAGAACAAGATGGAGTATTTTTTACCGCCTACCCTTGGACATGGTGTGCATCCATCTGCTGTATTCTGTTGCTCACACAAAGTGGGATGGTATGGAGGGGT
>NW_027734962.1:0-310 GCF_054177405.1 Leptonychotes weddellii | reverse complement strand
GAGAGAGAATGAGCGACAGAAAGCACGAGAGGGAAGAGGGTCAGAGGGAGAGGCAGACCCCCCGCTGAGCAGGGAGCCCGATGTGGGACTCGATCCCGGGACTCCAGGATCATGACCTGAGCCGAAGGCAGTCGCTTAACCGACTGAGCCACCCAGGCGCCCTTGTGACTGGCTTCTTTCATGTAACAGGTTTCATGTTCAGCCACCCTGTAGCCTGTATCAGTACTTCAGTCCTTTCTGTGGCCCAACAGTATTCCCTTGTATGCATAATGCCACAGTTCGTCAATCCATTTATCAGTTGGCGGACATT
>NW_027734961.1:0-310 GCF_054177405.1 Leptonychotes weddellii | reverse complement strand
CAGTGTCCCATGGTCTGTTGGTTTGGGGCACCCTCATGGAGTGGGTTCTGGAGGCTGAGCCGAGACTGGGACAGATGACTTCCCTCTTGCTGGAAGGTCAACGACCCGTGCCAGGTGTGTCCGTGGCGTGGGCCCCTGTGGCAATGCAGCCGCGTGGTCGGGGCCACAGCTCCGGGAGCCCCCCCTCCATTTTCCTCTGTCGAGAGAGCAGGTTGGACGGGGCGATGGTGGAGATTCCTTCCGGCTCATGGTATTCATCCGACAGGCATCCTTGAGCACCTGCTCTGTGCCAAGCCCGGTTCCAGGCTCT
>NW_027734960.1:0-4855 GCF_054177405.1 Leptonychotes weddellii | reverse complement strand
CAGAGCGGGACAGAGCGGGGCAGAGCGGGACAGAGCGGGGCAGAGCCGGGACAGAGCCGGAACAGAGTGGGACAGAGCCGGACAGAGCCGGATAGAGCGGGACAGAGCCGGGACAGAGCCAGACAGAGCCGGATAGAGCGGGGCAGAGCGGGACAGAGCCGGGGCAGAACCAGATAGAGCGGGACAGAGCAGGACAGAGTGGGGCAGAGCGGGACAGAGCCAGACAGAGCCGGATAGAGTGGGACAGAGCCGGACAGAGTGGGGCAGAGTGAGTTTTAGAAGCCTGGCTGTGAGTTGGTTCCTAAGTAGTGGGCCAGAGGTGTTCCTGCCAAGGTCTCCCTCGAGGCCGCTGAGGTCTGAGTGGCTCTGGCCTTGCTTGCCTGGTCTGCAAAGGGAGTCAGAGCAGCGTGGGTCCTGTAGGATGGGCGTGGAGACTTCTCGCAGTTGTGGCCAGAGGTAAATCAGCTGGGGACTCACAGGGAGCCAGGAGCTCCTGAGGCGGGGCGGTCTGAGATGTCCCAGGGTTCCCGGTAGATGCAGGTGCTCCTGGCAATGCCCTCCAGGAAGGGAGGGGCCCATCCCTCCAGCTGCAGGGCTGCCCTGCCCGGACCGGTCACTGACTGCCCCACAGGGCAAGGGCAACGGCAACAGCTGGGTTTCCGTGCTTCCTGCCCGTGAGGCCCAGCAGACCCCCGCTTTGCCCCAGAGGAGGAGAAGGGTGGGAGAAAACTGAAGCCTCTTGCTGCTCCAAAGAGCAGAACTGACCTGGCCCCTGGGAATGAAGGACCCCATCTCCACATCCAACCACTGCCCTCTCCTCCCAGCTCTGCCCTTCTGCTGAGGTGGCTCCCAGGCTTCAGTCCCAAGCCTGCCCTTCCCGCTCGGAGCAGGGAGGCCTTCCCCAGCCTGCAAATCCCTCCAGACCTCAGTCCCCCCCTAAAGTGCCCCCAGGGCTGCTGTGTGTGTTGGGAGCCCCCAGCACACCTCCTGGGGTGGGGGAGGCTCACAGGCCCGAGCAGGGCGGGAGCCTCGTGGCACGTCACCGTGCACTGGCCTTTCCGGAATCGCTGTGCTTCCACTGTGAACAGAGGATCAAAACGGTCCTGCAAGTGTCCAGATGAGGGAAGGAATGCGTGCCCCCCGCCCTATGACACAGTCTTTTCCAGAGGACGCAGGATCCTCATGCGGGGCTGGTCACCCCTGCCCAAGAATGACATCATTTACCCTCAGACAGGCTCCGATCAAACCCACCACGTGGCTCCCCCCATCCTGTGGAGGGCCCTGCCCAGAGCCGCGGGGGTCTCACCCACGCACAGAGGCCGGCATGCCTGGGGGTGCACCGGCCCCCTCCCCCATCTCTGGCCCATGCAGCCCCCAGGCTCACCTGTGGGCATGGTGCCCCCTGAGCACACTGTGAAAAACACCAATGCATAGTTGTAAATAAGAAGTCCAATGAAAATGAGCGACATCCGGCTATTAAAATAGCGCCCGAGAGGCCCACCAGCGGGCAGGGATTTCAGCTGATGATGAAGAAATGCTGGATATTCCCCTGATGACACACAGAGACACACACGCACACAGGCTCATACTCAACCCCCAACCGACGCGTCACCTGTTAACTACTTAGAAACGACACTAATCGTGTGAGCAAACAGCAGCAGGCCGGACCCTGGGCTCTAATCCCCGAGCTTTCGATTCTGCCCCAAGCGCAGTGCACTGAACTCAGCGAGCCTCTGCCCTCCTGTGATCCAGCCTCCCTGAGGGCGAGGCTCTACAGGCTCAGCACCTGGAAGCCCCCCGCCCCGCCCCTGCTCCCCCTGCTCCCTCACAGTCCCACCTCGTACATCCTGGGGGGCGGGCAGCAGAGCACCCCAAGCCACCGCGAGGCCTCAGGCACGGAAGTGTACACTTGGGGGCAGCCCCCTGTGCAAGGAGTGTCGTGGACACCCAGCCCTGCGGTCCCAGGACCGGCACAATGAAATGGAATGCTTCTCCAGGGAGGGGTGGCCGCCACCGGCCCTTGCCCACCCTTTGCCTGGACCCCCGGGGCGCAGTAGGGTCCCTGGCCCGCTGAGAGCTTTGCAAATGGCCTCTGGGTCCACACAGCTGGGCATCAGCCTCCTCCAGCAGAGGCTCAGACAAACTTGCTCTTTTTAGGAACGTGTAACAGGCTTCAAAATACAGCCCAGTCGTCAGGAGACTAGCCCCGGATCAGCAGTGACAAGCACCAGCGTCTTTCCACAGCTCCCAGGGTCTGCCTGGCTCCCTCCAGACCCCTGCTCCAGGCCGGGGCCCTGCCCACTGAAAGGGTCTCCCTGAAGCCCTCTCAACACTCATCCTCCACAGCGGGCATGGAGGTCAGCTCCGCCTCCGGCTCCGCCCTGGGCTCCTGGGTCTCCACAACCTGGGGGTGTTGTGCTCTGTGGTGTGTGCCCCCGGACTGGGACAAGAACCCGTGACCTGGCCAAGTCCAGAACAAGAGACAGTGGCCACCGGCCCATGAGCCAGGGACGCTGCGGCAGGGCCCGTAGATGGGTGACCTGGCCCTGACCTTCCCCGTTCCCTCATGCCCGGTTTCGCCTCCTAGGTCTCCGCCGCCTTACCCCTTGCCTTTGGTCCCTGCTAGTGCCCTGGTACCTCCCAGAGGAGGAGCCCGCTGCCCTGTCCACCCCTCTGGCCAGCTCTGTGCATCCTGGTCATCGCTGCCGCCCTCCCCGGGGAGGTCGGCGCGTGGCCCCACAGTGGACAGACAAGCCGCTGTGAGTCCAGCGACTGCCATTCGGCCTCCTTGGGCTTGCCTGCCTGCAATCAGAGAGAAAGAGCCCTTCCCATGAGTTCCAGCCAGACACGTCCCTCCCCTGTGCCCCTTGGCCTTCTGAGTCTCCTGGAAAGGACCTGGGGCCACTGGGCCCCAAGCAGTCGCTCTGCCTTCCTGTCCTCATGCCTTCACACAGTTCTGCGGGCTATACCGTCCACGTCTGTCCTCCTCACTGCTCGCAGTGTGGGTCACCCACGTGTAGATCCAGACGTGCCTCCCCGCTGCACAGACGCTTCTAGAGCTCGGGCGTAGAGCCAGACCCTCAGTGGGCAGCCCACACTCCAGCCTCAGGGCCCCACGCCCTCTGGCCAGCCCAGATTCGGCACCCTTCCCTGCACCCTCGGTCCGGCCGTAGCCTAGGCCGTTGCTGGTGCCATGGCTGGAAATCCCTCCCTGTCATCATCACTGGGCTCTCTGTGTGAAGCAGGCTTGGGGGAGGCCAGGGAAGACAAAAGAACACAGGGGAGCCTCCTCAGAGGCCAGTGTCGCTCATCTCCGGGGTCTCCAGCTTCCTGGAGTCCTAGCCCCGAATCCTCTGAGGCATTTGATCAGGTAGTTCTATCACTCAGGGTGTGCTTCTCGAAGATGACTCTAGGTGCCGAGTGCCACAGAGATCACACAGGCCAGGATGGAAACACCACAGCCAGGGTTTCTGTCATGATCCATTTGTGAGCAGGTGAGGGCGCAGGACCGTGCTGTTAGGGTTTGGGAGAAACAGGGCCCACTGTAGGAATTCCCAGCAGAAAGGTTCTGCTACGGAGCACTGGGTGCTTAGAGGAGCGGAGCCAGGGGCCTCGCTGTCACTCCCGCAATCCCGTCCAGGGCTGGGGCCAGGTGCCATGCGGAGGGGTCAGTACCCCGTGTCTGTTTCAGGTCAGGCTCCCCGGATGTAGAGGCTGAGTGGGATTCCGGGGAGAGTGGCTTATGGAGGGAGTGCTCCCTGGAGAGCCCAGGAGGCAGGCAGGAGAGGGCCCGTGCCAGCCCGATCCCCGGGGAGTTCTGCAGGATGAAGGAGGCCAGCCTTCCGTACCCCAGAGCAGAGTCCTTGGATAACTCCCAGGCATTTCCAGCTCTCGCAGCAGCTGGGGGCTGGGTGGGTCCGCCTGGTGGGTGGGTGGGGCGCCAGGCACACGCACTGCCTTCCGCCGCCCCAAGCATGGCTCAGATCTACTGGCCACTCATGTCAAGCTCACTCCATCCCAGCACAGTGTCCCAGGATTGTGGGGGAACCTACGGTTGGAGGCTTGGCGAGGTGAACTATAGCCCCGATGTCCGCAGGTGGTCCCAAGACCGCACATGATACTCCTCGCCGCCCGAGCCTGGGGCACGCACGCACATTCCATGTCTGCGCCATGCTTGCTCGTTAGGAGGCCACTGTGCAAACCCGAGCTGACATCGGGAGCCTCTGGCGTCCTCCCCTCCACCTGATCATTTGTGGCCTCTTCTGTGGCACTTGGCTCCTGGTGGTGGGTAAGTCTCCAGCTTGTGCCCCTCTTCCCCACAGCGCTCATGGTCCTCGCGGTCGGTGCCTACAGGCTGCTCCTCACCTCTGCCCGTGGGTCCATGCACATCTTTACTTTGGGCCACTTCTCTCTCCACACAAAGTGAATAACCATGTGCAATGTCCACAGCGCCAACCCTCCAGAGGATCTGTCCTCAGCACGGTCTCCCAGGGCCACCCCAAGTGGGGCTCTTGTGCATTTCCAGCTTGCACCAACACGCCGAACTGACCCGTCCGTGAAGCCAGCATTGGCTGGGTTCTGCACTCCCCCCGCAGCTGGGCAAAGGGAAGTCACTGCTGTGAGGTGACACACGTCTGAGCTGAGGGAGAGGCACGGGGGCCTCCCTGCCAGCGCGGTAGCTGACCGGAGGGTCTGGGCCAGCTGTTCCTGCAGCCGACCTTGATTCTGATTCTAGACGGGCCACCTCCATCTAACGAGGGATGGCCGCCGGGCCCCTGATATGACGACTCAGTGGGCCCCGTGGCACCCAGCTCGGGCCAGGCTGTTCGGGCCACACGGGCGCTCGGTGTCCCGC
>NW_027734959.1:0-310 GCF_054177405.1 Leptonychotes weddellii | reverse complement strand
GGAACGCTTCCTTTGTTTCTGTTTTGGTAACGTTCCAAATTACATGGCTATTTTTAAATTCATTAACATCAGATAAAGACTTGACCTCAATACCACAAGAAATCAATTCTATAACTGGGGGACGAGAAACCACAAAGTCCATCAGACTATGAATACAATGCCCTTCCAAGCATGCCCTGCCCTCCACCTGGGTCTGGGAGCCCAGCCTCAGTCATCGATGGGGGTCTGAGTCTCTATTCATGCTGCCTAGCCAGAGACTGGGGAGAGACTGTTGTCCACACAGAGTCTTGACCTGGTCTAGGTCAGCTGT
>NW_027734958.1:0-310 GCF_054177405.1 Leptonychotes weddellii | reverse complement strand
GGCAGATGTGGGACTTCTCAACTTTCATATCATGTGAGCCAATTCCTCATAATAAATTTCCTTCCTATACATTTATCAGATTGGTTCCGTTTTCCTGGAGAACCCTGACTGATACAAGTACCAATCATGCATATAAGGATACCTGAGGCTGGGAAAAGAACTGTTTCAAGGAGACAGAGAGATAATCCCAGAACTCAAAGGACTGGGAATAGTTTGTGTTTTTGTTAGTCATGGAGAAACCTTTTAATTCATAGAGCATTAGGTACAGTATTCACAAGAATATTGAATCAGTGGTGGGGGGAAATCATCC
>NW_027734957.1:0-310 GCF_054177405.1 Leptonychotes weddellii | reverse complement strand
TCTCTCTGTCAAATAAATAAAATCTTTAAAAAAAAATTTAAAAATACTAGGCATAAGTCCTACTGCCAATAAAGGAAAAATAGGAGATGTTCACTGATGAATTATGCTTTTAAATCACCCAGACAAGGGAGGATCTCCTTATATAGCAGCCCAAATCAATGAAGCTAAAGATTTACAAGAAGGTCAGGGGCGCCTGGGTGGCTCAGTCGGTTAAGCGACTGCCTTCGGCTCAGGTCATGATCCTGGAGTCCCGGGATCAAGTCCCACATCGGGCTCCCTGCTCAGCGGGGAATCTGCTTCTCCCTCTGAC
>NW_027734956.1:0-310 GCF_054177405.1 Leptonychotes weddellii | reverse complement strand
TAGCCACTGGACCGACATCCCTCAGAGGAGCTGACTTCTAAAAGTTCCGATTTTGTGCTCCGCGGCTCTATCACTTGCCAGAAGCGGCCAACGGAGGCCCCTCCCCCGCCATCTGTCCTCCTGAATATCGCCTCGGATTCACTTCTCTGCACGTCCTACCTTCCAGAAAGTGGTCGCTGTTCTGTTCAGAGAGTTGTTGTTATTCTTTTCTTCGATCTCCTTTTGAGTTTGTAGGTGTTCAGAATGGTTTGATCCCTATCCAGCTGAATTCCTGAGACCAGACAAAATCCAGGTCTCCTACTCCTCCACC
>NW_027734955.1:0-310 GCF_054177405.1 Leptonychotes weddellii | reverse complement strand
GCCGGGGATCGTCCATTTTTTTCTAAGTTTAAGAAAAGCTAGGCAGATTTCTTGTAGGAAATACTTTAAATATTCAGATGCTTCATTCAAAGGGAAGTTATTCTATAGCTACACTGTGAGACATTCCAGTGACTTGAAAGGAAGAATCTAACACAATAGGACCAAGCCACTAAAATCAGTGCCGCCTGAATAATCTTAAGAGAATAATCCAGGATACCTGGCCATAGCATCAGGCTAAACCCAAGTGATCAGTTTTCTGTTGTTATTTTGTTTTATCAATTTTCCTTTAAGATTACTAAACGAAACCATT
>NW_027734954.1:0-310 GCF_054177405.1 Leptonychotes weddellii | reverse complement strand
TTATAAGTGCTGATCTCATGCTGGATCCACAGAGGTGCCCCCAGCACCATAAGGTGCTGCAGTTAAAGCTTCTGGAATATCGCAATGGCACTTGGCGGCAGGGGGGGGGGAGTTCTGTCTTTCTTGTACATGTATACTCTTTTGGAACAGCTAGAGTTAAAGGATGAGCAGGAGTTTGGGTTTTGAGCCACAAAGTTTCAGACACCCACCACAGATGCCTCTGCCCTGTTTCACGACACGTTCTTTTCTGAGAAACACATTCAGTGGTTGAGCATTAAGTCCTGTGGTTGAAAGAAATGTCCTGCTCGCC
>NW_027734953.1:0-310 GCF_054177405.1 Leptonychotes weddellii | reverse complement strand
GGCAGCTGTGCCTGACTTCCTAGAGCAGCTTGCAGCAGCTTATGAAAACCAGGGTGGGCAAACAGGGCCCTGCCCTCCAACTATCAGGAATCTTTGTTCTGATAGCTGACAGCTGCTTCTGATCACAGAACTGAAGAGAGGTGGGTGGCCATTGTTGGAAAACCTCCCTCCCATTTTTACAAGCCCCTCTTCTAGCTGAAGTTACTTTCAAGGGATTTAAAGAGCCAGTACCCTCCCTTCACCCTTAATTCTTCTCTTTTTTCCCCTTCTGAAGCCAGACATTAAAGATTAGGACATTCAAAAACAACTG
>NW_027734952.1:0-310 GCF_054177405.1 Leptonychotes weddellii | reverse complement strand
GGTCCATCCCTTCCCATCCCACCATGGCTGGAAATTCCCTTGAGCAGATACTTGGGTCTGGACTCCCTGAGAGGGACAGGCAACAGGGACAGTGCCTGCCAGACTCTCAGGAATCCTAGGACGGACAGACCCCCTCGCAGAACTTCATAGACTAGGGAGAACCCCTCAGAACAGACACAGCACCAGCCTCACACCTGAAGGTTTACCTCGCACGAAATCCCTCCATCTGTTGGATTCCCTGGAATCCGGCACCAGGGGCTCAGAGCCCTTCCCCACCCAGCCTCTCTGGGGATGTGGGAGAACCATGGGG
>NW_027734951.1:0-310 GCF_054177405.1 Leptonychotes weddellii | reverse complement strand
CTGCTTCTCCCTCTGACCCTCCCCCCTCTCATGTGCTCTCTGTCTCTCTCATTCTCTCTGTCTCAAATAAATAAATAAAATCTTTAAAAAAAAAAAAAATAAAAAATAAAAAAAAAAAAAAAAAAAAAAAAAATAAGACACTTTGAGATAAAAGCAGAACCAAAGACGAGAGAGAAGACCCATCAGAGGAGCACCAAGTCCTCTTGGGAGAGACTAGTGAGTGGTTTGGGACCCACCAGGAACCCACTTCACAGTTTCTCAGTAGCTGAAGAAAATGAGTAGAGTTGGCTGAAGAAATTTAGTAAAGTTT
>NW_027734950.1:0-310 GCF_054177405.1 Leptonychotes weddellii | reverse complement strand
TTGTCATAATTTCACATTTCAGGGACTTTGAATTTTCTCTTGCTAACTAAATGAGACCTGATACCAGGACGTTCCTATTCTGCTGACCAGCAGCATGGAATGTGTGGATCATCATGCGACTGAGAAGGGGCCTGTGAAGGAATCTAAATCCAGGACACAAAAGAAGCAGTGTCTGCATAGGAGCTGGACAGTCATGAATTTAGTCACCCACGGCTTCAAGTGGACTTAATGCTGTGTTGGGGGTGGGGCGGGGGGACTCAGCTTTATTTTGAACTCTATTCATTATTGCTGTATATGATTCTATCAGTAC
>NW_027734949.1:0-4856 GCF_054177405.1 Leptonychotes weddellii | reverse complement strand
ATAAATAAATAAATGGGCACCTGGGTGGCTCAGTCGTTAAGCGTCTGCCTTTGGCTCAGGTCATGATCCCAGGGTCCTGGGATCGAGTCCCACATCGGGCTCTCTGCTCGGCAGGAAGCCTGCTTCTCCCTCTCCCACTCCCCCTGCTTGTGTTCCTGCTCTCGCTATCTCTCTCTCTGTCAAATAAATAAATAAAATCTTTAAAAAAAAATAAATAAATAAATAAAATGAAATAAATCTTTAAAAAAATTCTCTTTGGAGAAATAGAATATCATAGTAGGTCTAAAATTATTTTTAATTAAAAATACAATTATCAGGACATAGGAAAAAATAACCAGGTATACAAGATGATAAAACACTATGAACAAGAAAAATAAATCAGACTGCAGAAATAGACCCTCAGGGATTCCAAATACAGACTGTAAAGCAATTATGCTTACCAAGTTCAAGTAGATACAAGTGAAGTATGAATATTTTAGCAGAAAACTCTAACATATAAGAAAATGACATAGACTTGAAAAAGAACCAAATAGAAACTCAAATAGTAAAAAAAAAAAATCAAGTAACCTAAATTAAATCAGCGGATGCATTTAAGAACAAATTAGACACAATTAAGAAAGAATTCTGACAAAGACAGATCAGATGAAACCTTTCAGAATGAAGCATAAGGAGAAAAAAAGAATGAAAAAAAGAGAATACAATGAACATTCAGCTGGAGAACTTAAAAAAGAAGTAAAAGAGAATGGGACAGAAGCAACATTTAAGGAGATAATAGCTGGAATTTTTCAGCTCTGGACATCAACCCACAGAAGCCCAATAAATTGCAAGGAGCATCATAGAAAGCAGGCCACCACAGACGCACCATAGGGAAGTGAAGAAAACCAAAGGCCATGAGAAACTATTAAGGGCTGCCAGAGGGAAAAGGACAGTTTACCTTCAAAGAAGCAATGGTTAGACTGACTGCTGAATTCTCAGCAGCGGTTATAGAAGCCGAAAGATTAAGGAATGATATCGTTAATGTGCTGAAGTAAACAGCTGCTAACCTAGAATTACACACCAGGTGAAAACATCACTAGAACATAGCCTCAACTCAGTAATTAAATCTTTTCCCCACTGGCACCTGCCGCAGATACAAGTCTGCGTATAGAGCTTTTCTCTTTCTCACTCTCCTCCTCTGCAACCTCTAAACTATGGGCTCATTGTTAGTAACTGCAAGGAGCCAGGGTAGAGATGAGCATAGAGCTGGGGCGAAGGCAAGACGAGGAGCAACAAAGTTTACTTCACTGACATTTTTGAGAGATGGCTTTGCAAACTGGAGAGCTTGTCAATGTCTGAGGCTGGTTTGCTCATGGGCAATTTCTAGAATTCTTCATGAATCCCCATTGGGTTGACCATATTTTTCTTATTGATTTGTAAGGGTTCTTTATACATTTTAGATGAAGTCCCTTCCTCCCTCCCTTCCTTCCTTCCTTGTCTCTTTTCAATAATATGTGGTACCAATATGATTCCCCACTCTGTGGCTTACCTTTCCATTCTCTTAATGGTGTCTTTTGATAAACAGAAGTTATTAATTTTAACATAGCTTAATTTATCATTCTTTTCCTTATGCTTAGTGTTTTTTGTTTGATTGTTTGTTTTGTTTTTTGTTTTCCTTTTTGAGAAGAAGTTCCCCTTGGTCACTTTTTAATAGCACATGCCAAGCCTTTTTCCTCAGTCATTTAAAATCTAAATTTAACTGTGTAATCCTGAACAGGATTTGGTACTCTAACTAACAGCCATCCTCTATCTCTTCCCTGCTTACAAACCAGAATAGATGGGAGAAGGATTAAGGGAAATGTATCCTCTAAAAACATAGGATGTTGGGACAAAGGCACCCCATATTTGACTCCCTGAATCTTGGACCAGAGCTTGGATGTGTATAAACTTTAAAAGCTTCCTCAGATGATTCAGTTATATCTTGATAAGGATTACAAAGGGAAAAAACAACCCTCAGGTGCCTGGAATGTCATGGAAGGAAGGAGAGAATTTCAAGTAGGCGTTGGGAAACAGTGTCAGATACAGCAGACGATCCAGACAATACGAAGATTAAGAAGGGGACAGACTTCCAGCTCTAAGGTGAGTAAGTTCTGGGATCTAAGGGATAGCGCGGGGACTCTAATGAACAGTACTATACTATATACTGCAGGTGAAGAGAGTAGATCTTACATGTTCTCACCACACACGCACACAACAGGTAATTATGTGAGGGGTTGGAGGTGTTAACTAATCTTATTGTGGTAATCATTTTTCATTATTTACATGGATCAGATCATCACATTGTACCTTAAACTGTATGTGTTATATGTCAATAAAATCTCAGTAAAGCTGGGAACAAAAATCATGCAAGGCATACGTGAGAACCAAGAAAGATATGGGCAACAAGAACAAGGACACCAAGGACAGCAAGCAACTCCATCAGATGCTAATGTTGCAGGCATATATACAAGAATGAGAATTCTAAAAATGCATGTCGATTCTTTGTAGCATTTGCAGAAATAAACTAATTATCTAGTTTTTTAAAGATTAAGAAAAGTGTTGGATTTGGCTTAAATCTTCAGTCATTAGTAAAAGAACACGTTTAGTCCAGAGGTGGGGTATAGAGTATGGGCTGGGCTACATAACATTAAGGGTGAGGAGTAGGCAGTCAGAAAGCAGAAAAAAAAAATGGGTATCTATCAGATCTTTACGGAGAGAAGATGGTAATAAAAACAGTTTTGCAGAGTCAAACAAAAAAAAAGGCGTATTTCAGTTTTAAGATTTGAGATTGAAGAACAGACCATCCTTGAATCTCAGAGTTGAGAGGAACCTCGAAGATTATTTTGTCTAATGCCATCTGACACTTAAATTTCCTTTACAAAGTCCTGTCATTCTGTTTATTCTTCAGCTGCTCTGCGGGTGAGGTCCACCATCTGCCACCACCCTCCGGAGCAGCCTGTTTGTCTTCGCTTTGGCTTTGAGCGAAGGCTCTTCCTTATCATGAGCTCAGAACTTCTCTCTGCAAATTGTACTGATTGCCATGTTTGAAGCAGGAGGACAGGTGTCAGCTGTGAGGGAATGTCATCTTACCAATACATTTCTTTCATGTCTTTCCAAAGGAAATGGTAGGGGGAAAAAAAAAGAAGTCTGGCTTGAATTATTTTGCGGGCAGGGGGAAACACCAGATCAGATTTAAACAAATAGGGCAGATTAAGAAATAGCTGTTCTGCAAGACTGACTGTTTGAAAGTCGGTCCTTTGTTTCAGGCTTTGTTAGGCAAATACATAACCTCCCAATTTAGCTGTGTGGTATTTAGTCTGGCAACCACAAGTCAGAAATTTGAGGGGATCTGTGTCATTTACAAATGACGTTGGCCCAAAGCAACAGAATATCCAACTAAAAGTGCTCACACCACCTGACCCATAATATGCCACTTAACGAAACGTGTGGAAGCAGGTGATGACTGGGGTGCTCAGCCTCCGGACATCTGGGCACAAGTCGGCTGTTCTTCTCCTTCCGGCCAGCAGGTGGCACGGCAGCTCTAAACACTGCGTCCTCCGCTTGCCGAGTCCTCCGCTTGCCGAGTCCTCCGCTTGCCGAGTCCTCCGCTTGCCGAGTCCTCCGCTTGCCGAGTCCTCCGCTTGCCGAGTCCTCCGCTTGCCGAGTCCTCCGCTTGCCGAGTCCTCAGCAGACAGGGAGGAGACCGGAGCTGACCGGGTTTCTCTTTCTCTTCTTTGAAGTCTCCCTGAGCAGGAAGAAACATTGAGGCTCCAAGCAGCCGTCTTGGGCCAGAACTTGACCACATGCCCCTACTGGACTGACAAAAGGGAAATGAGAATGGCACGCTTTACTTAGACCTTGAAGCTGGGCACATCATTGCCCAATCGAAATAGGGCTTTTATTTTATTTATGTACTTATTTATTATTATTATTATTTTAAGCCAAAAAGAAGTGGGGAATAGCTGTTGGGTAGGCTACCAATAGCCCCTGCCAGAGGAGCTCAGGAGAAATTATACACGCTAAATCCCCCGGGCCCTGTGCCAAGGGCAGGACAAGGCCTCTACAGAAACTAGTAAAATGTTTTTCTTCCTCTGATAATTATTAATTCTCTGCAGTGACTTAGAAAAATTCTCAGACTAAATTTCTTGCTATGAAATGCTTGATGAGTATAGAAACGGACTGTGAAACTGTTTTTAAAAGTCACTCTGCTTCTAACCCAAACTTCTTACTCTAGAGCTTATCTTCCGACTACATGAGTTGTACGAATCACCTCCGATTTACATATGATAGAAGAGCCTTACATGGTAAAGAATAAATCATTTTCAAATTAGACATTCCATCTAAAACTGACAGCAGCTGATTCCCAGCACTGTCTTTTATTTCTGACGTGCTTTTAGATGAGAGTAATCTTATATTTGCAGTAATTCTCAGGATAAAAATTTTCTTCTCAAAGCTTATTTTATGAAGGTTTTTTTTTTTTTTTTTTTTTAGTTTTGAAGAATAAAGCAATTATTCTTTCTTTTTGAAATTGCCCCATTAAGTCCAGGAACATTCATTATTCTTTCTTTTTGAAATTGCATATCAAGTCCAGAAACCTTGACTCTTTAATTTAAAATATTAATGTCAAATGATGGATGTAAACATCTATATTCCATCCTTTCTTTGAGTGTGCCTTTCTTGTTCTTGGTAGATCCTCATTCTTATTGGATTTCCATTGCACACTCATTATCTCAGGCCACAGTTGCTTACAGACAGCTGTTCTCTTCACTGCCCACCATGTGGCCACCCTTCTGCTGGTAACCATACTCCAGCTCCCATCTGTGGAAACCCCTGTCTCCCCG